>NC_133666.1:176144694-176382194 GCF_037893015.1 Macrotis lagotis
ATGTCAAATGATTACTTTTCTGAAATACTTATTTCCTTAAGTCATCCTTTCAAATAATTTTATAGGTTTCCATTTTCTATATGAATAGGTTTAAACTCTTTAGTTTAGCATTCAAGTCCCGCTTCAATCTGGACCTAATTTTCCTGCCTCTTGGGATACCAATATAATAGACTAAATCTCAAAGGAACCTTAGAGGTCACTTAGTCCCTCCCATTTATAGATAAAGAAATAGAGGGCAGGGGGCAGCTAGGTGGTGCAGTGGATATAGCTCTGGTCCTGGA
Organism: Macrotis lagotis; assembly: GCF_037893015.1. NCBI lineage: Eukaryota > Metazoa > Chordata > Mammalia > Peramelemorphia > Peramelidae > Macrotis > Macrotis lagotis. Next base: position 176,144,976 of record NC_133666.1, read on the forward strand.
GTCAGGAGTACCTGAGTTCAAATCCAGCCTCAGACACTTAATAATTACCTAGCCGTGTGGCCTTGGGCAAGTTACTTATCCCCATTGCCTTGCCATAAAAAAAAAACAAAACACAACAAAACCTCAAACAAACAAAAAAACCTAAAAAAAAAAAAAGAAATAGTCAAAGAAGTGCTAGAAAGAAACTCAGATGCAATCTAATAGAATTCTCTTATTTTACAGATGAGGAGACTGAGACTCAGGAAAGTTAAATTATTTGCTCAAGATCACACAGGTGACAGAGGCAGAATTTGAATCCAGGCCTTCTGATTGGATCCAGAGTCTATACTCTTTGTAATGTTCCACACTGACAAATAATTGTTGAAATTCAACCTTCTGCTCCAATGACCCTGGTCAAAATATTTCTCCCTCAAAAGATCTTACTTGTTTTCTCTTTCATAGATGTATTCCTATTTTTCATACTGTCAGAAATCTTTTCTCTTATTTTCAACATTTATTTATGTAACATTCCTTATATTTCATCCAGGTTTAGAATCTGTTTTGGGTTCACAATCTATTCAAGTCTTGCTCTGATGTTCCATTTTCCCCATCTGAATCCCTCCTTATCTACAAATCTACTAATAATTCTTCATCACATTATTTTTGCAAAAAGACAACTTGCTTAAAATAGAAATTGAGAGAAAATAATCAGGAAAAACAGTAAAACTGTATACTCTATAGTAGACCAATTATCATCTTTGACCCAATTGTTATAAATTCTGCTTTCTTTCATTTGTGTTGCTTTAATAGAATGAAATTGGTGGGAATTTTTTTCAGTCTTTTCTTTAAGAGAAGAATACTCATTCTTAACTGAATAAGTAATAAGGGAAAATTAAAAGAGGGGAGAGGTAAATGACTTTGGTAGAAGGAATTAAATGCTAGAGAATAAAAACAGATAATGTAGGAGAGAGAGAGCAAAATAGGTACCAATTCAGAAAATAAAAAAAATATAATTAAACATGATAATCTAAAAGGAAGATTAAATGTGATTTTGTAACCTGTGTAGCTCAAAAAAATTAAAATGAATATGGATCATCAACAAAAGAGACAAAATCCTTTGAAGAGCCAAAAGGAAACACTGATCCTTGAGCTGACATTTAACATCATGAGTGTAAAACCACAGTAGGACATACTATCAGCAGGGGTCTTCTGCACTTGGACAAGTGGAATGCATGCTGTTGAATTCTCTAAATTGGTGTTAGTACAGTGATTTGACTTGAACACCTCATCCAATGCTTAGCATAACTAAACATAAATAGGGTGTCACATTGCTTAGAAAACATGTGCTATGTACTGTGCACGTACTCATAAATAATTTAGCAGTCCAGACAGTCTTCTATGAATATTAATATATAAAGAGTGTTTTTGAATTCTAATTTCCTACCTCTTTTTTATTTTTCCCTTTTTACCTCCTTCCCACTATTGCTTATCACTATAGCCATTGAAGAGAAATTAGTTCACTATAAAACCTGAACAGAAAAGCAGAAGATGCAATGTAATAAGAAAATGGTTCCTAAATGATATGATTGGGGTCTAATTATGCCTCATATTTTGAGAATATTAGCAAGGAATTATGGTCATGCAACTTCTGCTATATCTTAATTCTAGGGTTTGGCAGACATGAATTTAAAATAATCCTTTTTTCTCCCTTTCCTGCCTTTCTGTTCCCTTCTTTATTTATGTTTGAAAATATATTTTGGGGCAGCTACATAGAGGGCAGAGGATAGAGTACTGGCCCTGGAGTCAGGAGGAGTTCAAATCCAGCCTCATATACTTAATACTTACTTAGCTGGTTGACCTTGGACAAGTCACTTAACCCATTACCTTGCAAAAACCAAAAAAAATGATTTTTAAAAATATTACCAAATCTTTAACTGACTCATAAAAAATTGTGGAGAGGATTTCTGGTTAAGATAACAATATGAAAGAAGCCCAACCCAGATTTCCTGAGAGAAAATGGAATTAAATTATTCAATGAGATATATAGAAATATTAGAACAAAGTAAAAAAATACACTAAAAATTAGAAATGTACATAAAAGCGATCTTTAAAACAGAATGGGGAGAGAGAATTTAAGAATCATTGGATTTCCTAAATACCATGACCAAACAAAAAAAAACTTGGATACTATATTTTGAGAAATCATAAAAGAATTAATGAGCTTGAATACATGCATGAATAAAAAAATATAAAATGATCATTATATGACAAGCACTGGGAATATAAAGAGAAAATCAATCATTTCTCATCTCTGTAAAAGAAAAAGATTTGGAAGGGTTATAAAACCTAATATTATATTAGAATACAATGAAGCAAAAAAAAAAATCATAACCATGAATGTGAATGGTATACGTTCACTCATTAAATGGAGAAAGGTGGCAGAATGGATTAGAAAGCAGAATTCCAAAATATGTTGTTTACAAAGAACACAACTGAAACAGAAAAATTCACCTAAGTGTGTGAATATCACTTATGATGAAGAAATAGAATAGAATTCTTTATCCCTCAGGTGATTAAAAAAAGGGGGTGGCAATCATGATCTCAGATAGGGTGACAGTAAATTGGACATCATTAAAAGAGATAAGCAGGGAAAGTACAGAATGTTTAAAGTTTCAATAACTAATGAAATAATGGTATTATTAAGTATATATTTCAAATATCACAGAATTTAAAAACCTAATGAAAAGCAAACAGAATTAGAGAAAAGTTATGAAGAAAATTTTTTTGAGGATCTTACTATATTCTTTTTAGATTTAGCTAAACCATGTGAACAATTTGCATAGTAAATATAATAATAATGTGAGAGGAAGCAGATTTGAAAGACCTTGGGACTCTGACCAAAGTAAAGACTAGTCATCACTTTATAAGGCTAATACTCCCTCCACTTGGTAAAGTCCTGATAAACTATTTTCAAAGTGGGATCTGATGAGTTCTGGTAGATTCCTGAGATCCTGTCAGGGATATATGAAGGTAAAAACTATTCTCATAATAATAAATAAAGGCATATACTCCTCCCTTTTCTAACTGCTTATCTGTATCAGGTCAGATTTTCTTCATATACTTCAATCAAAATGACATTTAGCAAGAGATTGAATACAGAATCAGATTATGAAAATCTAGCTTCTTGCATTAAGACAGACATTAGGGGGTGGCTAGGCGGCATAGTGGATAAAGCACCAGCCTTGGAGTCAGGAGTACCTGGGTTCAAATCCAGTCTCAGACACTTAATAATTACCTAGCTAGCTGTGTGGCCTTGGGCAAGCCACTTAACCCCATTTGCCTTGCAAAAACCTAAAAAAAAAAAAAGACAGACATTAAACAGATTTGCAAAAATATGTAAATCTGTCACTCTTCTCAATTTTTTTTTGTTTTGGTAGATTTTTTTCATTAAAATATGTGCTTGTGTTAGCTTGTAATGGGTTTATTAGTTATTTTTAAATGAATTAATAATTTTTTCAAATTATGAGTTCTAATTTCTAATATAGTAAATAATGATAGCTATACCTGAGAGAAGCAAAAGATCTTTGGGGTTCTCAGTAATTTTTAACAGAGAAAGAGTCCTGAGACCAAAAGTTTGTGAACCACTATTTGAGAGACACAGAATGAAACATGCATTCTCAGACATGGCTGATTTGTTTTACATGACTGTATATAATTGTTATGAAGGAGCACTTCAGTTTTGTATGACAAAGGACTGTAGGTTAATAAGTTACTAAGTAGAGAGTGACATGAAAAAATGAGCATCGATAAATCTTTTCTAATATATTGGATAAAAAATAAATGAAGAATATACAAATAGGTCAATTGTATTACTATCTTGTTAAATTCAATATAGATTTTAAAAATTGAATGTAACAATTTTAAAGTTTCTTATACAATCTACTTTCATGGTTTTCCTTGTACCTCAAACTATTTGTTTGTTGATGATTAAATTCACAATGAAAAAGAAAAAAAATCATTGTTAGAATTTTTAAAAGAACATGAAAGGCTAAATTAACATACTGATTGAGTTAATATTTTCCTGTTTGTTTTAGCTGCTTCATTTATCCTATAGAATTCCTAGTGATTCCTTAACAGCTTTGAATTTAATGGAATAATTTCAAATATGAATAATGTCCGTTGAATAGGAAATTTCTTTATAGAACCTTTTCTACAAAGGAATGGCTAGATCAGGGCAAGAATACAAATATTTTTGATATTTATCAGGGTGAAGTATTGGCCAGAATGATTAAATTCTTATTTGTAGTCATGTTTTCTACAATGAACCTTCTTATTTTGAAATCTCTCCAAAGTACTATTGTTTTCACTGGAAACACATGACACAAATTAAATGCAGATAAAACTAGGGCAATTTCTTGGTTTTAAAAATAGAAGAGTCTTATACCTCCAGAAAAAATTGAAACAATCTAATTAAGATATACAAACTCCTGATATTAGAGTTCTCCCACATCCATGTTGTATGGAGGATCTGAAAGTGTCTAGGGAATGAAGAAAGAAATTCACATGTTTTTTTTCCATTGACTAATTCCACTTATATAGATTTCTGTTTGCAAACTTCTAAAAGAACTGATTGTACATTTATTCTTAGATCCAAGAAAATGCAGTCAACTCTTGATCACACAAGTTAATGAAAAATGCAGATAATATAAATAGCTAATCTCTACAAAAATTCTCATTTTGTATTTCAATCAATATCTATCAACCAATAAATGCAAAACCTTTTAGGAAAAAAATAATGAATTATTTCATCTTACCTAAGCTGGCCAAGGTATGCATGTGCTTCTAATGAATAATGAGGTCACCAAAAAGGAAGTAAATTAAAATCAGTATTATAGATTCATAAGAATAACTCCCTTTTATATAGTGCTTTTAAGTTTATAAAGCAGTTTATATGTTTTCACATTGCTTGGCACAACAGCCCTATGTAGTATATATCATAATTATTTCCATTTTAAAGCTGACACAATTGAGGTTGAAAGAGACTAATAAGTATCTGAGATGGGATTCAAACTCAAGTTTTTAGACTCTCATCTCAATACTCTATTCACTATACCACCTAACTTCCTTCTCCACAATGACTCCAAATCTGACTTCTGATTTCCTTTAAGTTCCAACTAAAATTTTACTTGCTACAGGATGGAAGGGAGTTTCCCAATCTCTCTTAATTCCAGTGCCTTTTCTCAGTTATTTATTTCCTATTTATCTTGCATATAATTTGCTTTGTACATGCTTATTTATATATTATCTCTTCCTATTATATTGTAAACTTCTTGAGGGAAGAGTTTTTTTTTTAATCTCCCTCTTTATCCCCCAATGCTTAAAGGTCATAAATAGTATTTTTAGAAGTATAGACCTACCAAATGCTTTGAACCTAGGATGATCATCCTAGGAACCTGACTAGGGAGTACAAGTTGAAGTGTTGACAGTATCCTAGAGGGGACACAATATATAGATGAGGTATCTGGGATCCAAATCAGACAGGTATTAAGCACTTCTTAATATATATTGACTGATTGATTGATTGATTCTAACTACAGGTATCAGAGCTGTCTTGTGATCCCATTTGGGGTTTTCTTAGCAATAATACTGGAGTAGTTTGCTATTTCTTTCTCCAGTTCATTTTGGAAGAACTGAGGCAAAAAAGGCTAAGTAATTTGCCCAGGATCACAGTGTCTGAGGTCTCATTTGAACTCAGGAAGATGAGCCTTCCTGACTCTAGCCTTGGCACTCTATCCACTACACTACCCATTTGCCCTTAGAAGAAATACTAAAACTAGGGGCACAAGAAGTATAGATGAGAAGGGAGAGAATTCTAGGCAGGGAAGACAGTTAGTGTAAAAGGGAAAGGAATAAGCATTTATTTAGCAACTACTATATGTCAGTCATTATGCTAAGTACTTTTATAAACAAACATCACCCCATGACTATCATAGCAATTCTATAAAGTAGGTTAGAGATAGAATGCTGTTGTACAGGGAACAGGAAGCAGACTACAGAGTATTGAAAGAAATGGTTATTATTAACCAATAATAAGGGGAAAATCTGAATCTCCTAAAATTATTTTCATTTGAAGGTCTCAGTCTCTAAAGGCTGAGTTGATATTGTTCTTTATCTAGATCCCATCCAGAAGGGGAAGCCCTTTTGTTCTGCTCAGACTTGGGTGGGGTATAAATTTTTTAAAAAAGATTGCCTAAGGAACTTGGGAAAACTTGGAAGTGGATGATATAATTAAAGTTCAGGTCCAGTCTGAGCTCTCTTTAGTTTAACAAATCAGAGCTGATTACCAACCTGGGGAACATCTGATTTATGCAATAATATAAAAATAGTGAGCCAGGAACCTTGATTGTCTTTGGTCTAAAAGAGAGAACCAAATGACCATCCTTTTATTAAAATTCTGGATTTATTAATAAAATGATTAAATTATCCAGAAATTATGTCTCTTGAACCTTTTTGAACACTACAATATATGAAGGGGAGTAATGTGAATCAAACTGCATAGATAGACTGAGACCAGAGTGTGAAAACTGAATTTAGTCTGGGTCTTGATGGGTGGTCATTTCAAGAATAAGCTAAGAGAGGCCAACCCCAGAGAAGCTAAGTACCACTGCATTCTTCTTATATATTCTTGCTGTGTTAGGGCAAAGTGAACCTTCTTTGTCAAATGTTCAGTGACTTGTGAGTGCCTCATTTTGTTCCAATATTGAACCTAAAGTGGGAGGAAGTCAGACCTATAACACCACTGAATTCAGAAACCCTCCTTCCTGTTAGTGTACTTTGCAAAAATGGCCGTGTTATATCAACTGGATAAAAAAGACAAAAAAATAAAAATAAAAAGTCCTTTTGTACTTTTTTAATAGTTGTTGTCTCTTTGGCCATTTTAAGAATATGCAGTATTTCCTACTACCTATCTGGAGGAGCCTTCCCCTAAATAAACCTGGGGCAGCTAGGTTTCAGAGTGGATAAAGAGTTGGGTTTTTAGACACTTTACTAGCTCTGTGACCCTAGGCAAGTTAATCTTATTTACCTCAGTTTCTTCATCTGTACAATGACCTGGAAAAGGAAATGGCAAACCACTTCAGTATCTTTGCCAAGAAAATTCCAACTGGGGTCATGGAGAGATGACTAGAAAAATTACTTAACAACCACAAATGTCTATACTGCTGTACCAAATAATCAGAAAACTACTGTGGTATGTTGGGGGATTACTTTTGGCACAAGTTTCCATGTTGTTAAATGCCAAACATGCCACCTGGGATTTCATTGTTTTAAAATCATGTCAAGCAGTCTGGGCTCCATAAACAGATGCTACTAAGAATTTTTAAATGGCCTTCTTTCAGAAGTATCAGTTAGCACAAGCAAATTCCCAAGCCCCTGTCAGTTTGATTATGATTCAAATATAAGAAATCTCTATGCCAATACCACTAATAAGTTATCTGTCCTTTGGCTATTGGTACCTCAGTTTCCTCAAATGTTAAATAGAAATAATAGTAACTTACATTACCAATTTCATTGGGTTACTGTGACTAAAAAAAATTCTAAACTTTAAAATGCTTTGGAAATGTTGGATGCTGTTATATTCCAAATGCTTTGGATAGTAGATAGAGGAAGAAAAAAAGTGCATCCAAAAGGAAAATCTGTGTGTTAAATAATCAAAAATATGGCACAAGGAAAAAACTACTTAAAAGAAATGAGTATTAATACAGTTTTTTGTCTGAATTATAATTCAGACAAAAATGCCAGAATGAACTCAAGTGACTCCATATTTCTCTATCTACTGTAGAAATTTTCACATAACATTTACACAGTTGGCTAGTTAATAGGCACTGTTCTAAGTGGACTGTAGATGCAACATACGTGAATGACACTGAGCCAACACTCAAGAGTACTCAAGAGTCTTACTAAATAATAAGAGAAGGGAGGGAAAAGGTGGGAGAAGTGGTAGGGAACATATACAAAATAGATTTGGATTAAGACAAAGGAGAGTTCCATATAAAAAAAATGTAAAAAATTTAAGGCAAGAAAAATAATCCCTCTTGGTGATCAAGGAAGTCTTCATAGAAATGTAAAGATTTCAATGGACAGAAATGTGGAGGGAATGCATTTCACTTTGAGGTTGGAGTGAGAGAGATTGCCTGAAAGAATGGATAGTAGCAATAGATGGCAGGACAAGATTAGGGAACAGCTAGTATGTGGCTGGAAAGGCAGTCTGAAACTAAATTGTGAAGATTTGGAATTACTTTTAAGCTGTCTGCACTTTATCCAATGGTCATAGCAGATCTGCTACAGGATTTTGAACTGGGAAATAGGAAGATTATTTTGATAGCTGTGCAAATGATGAATTGGAAGGAGAATGACTGGAAGTAGGAAAGCCAATTTGAAGATTATTACAATAAAAACCCAGGAAAGAAATAAGGTTCAGTACTAGGATGGTAACAGCATGGCTATTATATAGAAAAAGTAGAAGTCAGGAATAGACTGAAGCAGAATTAATAGAGCATATCTAGTTAAATTTAAGTGGTGAGGAAGAGAAAAGAGAAAAATCAGTATTCTAGGATCTATCTGGATGATCTATAGTGTTGACATCAGCAAAAGAAGAGGTATTAGTTGGAAAGGGTGGGGAGCTAGTTTAAGATAATGAATTCAGTAGAGTGTCTAGATTAAAGTGCTAGATTAAAGGACTGGAAAGATGATGATACTCTTGATAGTAATGGAAAGTTGAGAAAATGGGTGGGTTGGCATGGTGTAAAAGATGATGGATTCTAATTGTTTTTGTTGAATTTGAGGTGCCTAGAGGACATTCAATCTGAAATGTCAGATAAGTAGTGGGAGAGAACTCAGGAGAGAAATTAGGACTTGATTCATAACTCTGAGATGCATAGAAATAATAATTGAATCCACAAGAGCTGATGAAGTCACCTAGACAGAGTATAGAGAGAAAATTGAAGAATTCACAAGACTAGGAGAAAGGAGACTGTGAAGGAAAAACCATAGTAGGAAGGGAACCAAGGAAGATCAACCAAGAGAGAAGACAACATTCAAGAGAAAAAAGTAGTCAAATGTTACCAGAAGGATGAGGATTGAGAAAAAAAATAATAGATTTGATAATTAAGAAATCCATGATAATTTTTGGAGGTGTTTCATTTGGATGATGGGTCAGTCAGTGACTATATTACAAAGAATTGAGATTCATATATATATATATGTATATATATTTGTATGTATACATATATTATAAATTACATAGAGATGAAAGAAGAGAGGAAGAGGAGGAGGCAAGTATTGATAGATCTTTTAAGAAGTTTAGCTGAAAAGAGAGGAGAGATAAAATGGGATATCTAATAAAGATGGCAGCATCTAAGGGTTTTTTTTAAGGGTGTGGAGACTTGGGCAGGTTCATAGGCAGTTAGAAAGGAACGAGTAGAAAGATAAAAGATGAGAGAGGTTGGGTGATGAAAAGGGTACAACTGCTGGGAATAAGACAAGGGATGAAGTCAAGGCTATATGGAAGAGAGGCTTGCCTTAATGATCTTTCTTGGTTCTTCTACTTATTTGACTGCTCCTTTCCTTCTCTTTTACTGTTACTATTAGATAATATATAGGTAGCGGTTTAAGACTTTCAAAGTGTTTTACAGATTTTATTTCATTTATTTCTTAAAAGAAGCCTATTAGATAAAGAGAAGGGTTATTTCTTCATCAATGACTGGAGAGAGAAAGGACAATATTAGGTGAATATGAGTTGAAAAGGGGTGAAGAGGTACTTCTTGACAAATGGACTTTGAGTGATTAACTATGAAAAAAGATTCTCAGTTGAGAGGTTTGGGAAGGTATGGGTTACTGTGGGAAAGTTGTGGAGAATAAAAAGCATCAATAATTTAAAAAATGTGGCTTGAACTTAGCTGAGAGGGTAAAACTGGACAATTTTTTAAGTTGTAAGCTTCTTGAGGCCAAAACGCTATTTTTCACTTTTGTCATTGTAAGTAGTTGAATGTTTGTTGAATTGAATTTAGTAGTATAGTGGTCTTAATTTGAATAGCAGTAATAATTGAAACAATGGAAGTAAATTAATTTGCCTAGGAAAAGAATAGAGAGAAAAATGGAGCCAAGAACAAAGTATTGGGAAATACCTACACTTAATGCGATAAAAGATGATGCATCCACAATGGGAACTGAGAAGGAACTGTAAGACAAATAGGAAGAGAATCAGGCAAGAGCAGTTTCACAGAAGCCTAGCTAAGAGATGTTTTTTTCTTTTTTTGAGAAAAGGATGAACAGCAATAAATGCTATAGAAGTCAAGAAGAATGAAAAGAGAGATGAAGTCATTACAATTATTTATATAATTATCGGAATTAAAACCTGAAGGAACATTAGAAATTATTGAGTCCTACTTTACCTCCATAATATAAAGTAGAAATTATGGACAAGAGGAGATAATTAGTGATTGTGAAAAGAATAGTTTCAGTAAAGTAGTAAGAACAGAAGTCAGATTTCAGAAGGGCAAGAGAATGTGATGCTTTCAGGCTCTTCTCTCTTCAGTTTTTTACTTTGAGATCATTTGTATTGTGCATTATATATACAGTATTATTTTTCTAAGAGCGATGGGTTACAGAAGAAGCAATGGGTTTCAACTCAACTTAAAGATTAGAAATGTCCCAAAGTGGATGGGTTCCCTCAGTATTTAGTATTCTTCGAATGACCAGCTAGGTGACCATTTATGGGGGAGTTGTCAAAGATATTCCTATTCTGGTATGGATTGGACTATCTCTGAGATGACTTCGACTTTTGGGATTCTGTGATTCCATGGTAAGAAAGAACTCTTTCTATAACTTTGGGGGGGCATATTGTCTTTGAGGACAGAGACAGTTTTACTTGTTTTTATTTATATCCTTAGCATTTAACACAATATCTGACATACAGTAAAAACTTAATACTTATTCTTTCATTCATTCATTCTATTTGATTGAAATGGGGTGAGAGTTCTTTATCAAAGCATTATGTAACTCAATAATGATTAAAACAAGGGCAACTTGATAGCACAGTGGATAGAGTGTTGAGTCTGAATTCAAATTTGGCCTTGAATGTTTACTAGTTTGTGTTACTCTGGGTAACTCTCTTCACACTGTTTGCCTCAGTTTCCTCATCTATAAAATGAGCTGGAGAAGGAAATGGTAAAACCACTCCAGTGTCTTTGCTAAGAAAACCCCAAATGATATCATGAGGGTTATACACAACTGAAACAACTGAACAACAATGATAAAAAAAAAGGTTTAAAACAAAGGAATTTTTTGCTTGACAAGTTAATAATTTCTTAAACAAACTACAGAAATGTAGTTAGCACAGTGCTCGACACCATAAAAAATACTTTTAAATTCAATTAATCTATTCATTCATGCAATTAGATTAGATTAAGTTTATCCTAACTGAATAAAAGTTAGAGTCCTTTACTGGCAAGTGTGTGGCTCAGTGGATAAATCATTGGTCCTGTTGACAAGCAGGAAAACCTAAGTCCAAATCTAGCCTTGGACACTTATTAGTTGTGTGACCATAGGTAAATCACTTAACCTCTGTTTACCTCAGTTTCCACATCTGTAAAATGGGGTTAATCTTAGCCTCTACTACTCAGAGATGTTATGAGAGTCAATGAAATAATTATTGGAAAGTGCTTAGTTCAATACCTGGCACAAGATAAACAAACACTATATAAATATTAGTTATTTCTTCTTATTAGTTGTTTTTTCTTTACTATAGTTTTATGGGTAGAATTTTTTTTTCTCTTGGCAAGTTACATATTTCTTAAACAAGCAGTAGATAGAACATGCATATTATAAATTGTTGAATAAGGTGGCAAGTTTTCATTCATAATTTTCTTCCCCAAACTTCATTTTAGAAAGATTTTTAAAAAATGTTTAATCTTTTCAAATTTGTTTGGAATTCATTCTGTGAAATACTTATAAGACAAAAGTTTGTTTTATTTATCTTTTCTTTCCATCCAAGTTATACAAAGCCATGGGTTTCAGATGAAAAGAGACATACATTAAAGATAGACCGGTCCCCTTATTTTGGTTGGCTGAACACACTGAATTCAGTGCCTCAGGAAATGGAGTACATTGACATTGTCACATAGTAAGTCCATGCACCTCCTATTTTCTTTGGTTTTTGTCTTTGGATCAGTTTTCAAAGAATGCTTATTTTGATGTAGAGAATGCCCTTGGATGTTTCTCACTGCAAGGCAGTCCCTTCTTTTTTAGCTGCCTATGAGCTACAGAAGTAATATTTGAATTATTTATTCCCGCACCATGCTCAGCATATGAATGCATTCTTGACTGCAAGTGACTTTTTCCTTAAGCCCATATTCCCTTTGATAAAAAAAAGTATCTGATTTCAGTTGTCTGTATAGTAAGTTTGCTTTTTGCCAGCACATTGTGACAAGCTTTTGTTTATATTTAGACACCATCTGGGTTAGTTAGCTCAGGTGGTGAAAACATGGTCCTAATGAGACCAAGATCCAGGGTTCAATCTCTGCTTGGTCCAATGAGCAGATGAGATAGTTTTGGATTTTGAGTTAGAAAGACCTTGTAACTCCTAGACCATCCCTCTATCAACCAAGTCATACTGCCTTTCTTGATAAGTTTTTCAGGACGCTCCACAACACAACTCTGAAACAGTTGGGTACTTTGGTGGAAAGAATGCTAGGTCTGAATCAGTAATAAATGAGTTCAAAAATTGCCTCTGACACATGTTAATTGTGTGATTCTGAGCAAGTTGCCTAACCTCTGCCTCAGTTTCCTCAGTTGCAAAATGAGGATGATAAGAATAGCACCTATCTTCCAAAATTTTTGAGAGATGTGAGATGGAAAAGTATTTTCTAAACCAATATAATTGTTAGCTTCTCTTATCAGTAAATTTACACTATTTCCTCTTCTGAAACAATCAATGGTAATATAAATTCAAGTATTGCTAACTTCATTTCCCAAGAATTATGCTTAAAGTACTAGTTCTTTCTTTATGAGGCTACTGTTTTCTTGAGTTTAAGATCAAATTTTTTTTTGCTGAAGTGATTTCAATTGCTGTCCTTTAAAAAAAATTAACCTATTAGTTTTGTCATTTATCAAATACAATGCTAATTCCTCTGACATTTTAATTTACAGGCATTTATCAATCTAACCTGGATTTCATAACCACTTAAAAGGTGTATTCTACCCCTACTCTCTGATTTGTAGATTGGAAAATTACTGCCATAAAACTGCAGGTCAGAATCCCTGCAGGAATATGTAGGAAAGAGGAGAGATGTGCAGATTTCCTTTCCACCAGAAAACAGGTTATGGCCCAGCAATGTCTGTACAGCAGAAATTTCTTCTCTCCCCCAAATTTCCATAGATTGACTGATAGGACATCCTGGATCAGAACAAAAATGTAAATATAAATTTTTAAGTATATCCATACTTGTAGGGGGAAAAAGATAATCTTATAAGAAGATTGTGACTTGAGCAAAAGATTTTAATAGGCTGCCTTGACTGGCAGGAAGTATGAACAGGTTTTAAAATTTAATTCTTAAGACCTAAACCAATATTCTGGGAGGAGGAGTAAAGAAATTTGGAAATTTTATGATTATAAGGAAAGTGAAAAGATGACAGCAGTAGCTAGGGAGAATTAGTCTTCCAGGCTTGAAATTTGGAGTTACCTGGTTACCTCTCTTTCTCTCATCTGAATCTAATTAGTTTCCAAATCCTGTCAATTCTGCCTTGGTAATGAAGTTCTCTGAATGTTAGCTCTCTTTTCCATTCCCATTGCCATCACACTAGTAAAACCCCTTCTCACCTCTCTTCTGGACCAGTGCTATGGATTCCTAATTGGCCTCAAATACAGTCTCTCCTCACCAGCTTCTTTAATCCATCCTACATAGGACTGTCAAATTAATCTCCTTAAAGTACAGCTGTTATCATATCATTCGCCTGAGTAAAAACCCTGCAATGACTTGCAACTGCCTACCAAACAAAATCCAAACTCTTTAGCCAAGCATTGATTGATTGGCATTTAGGATCCTCCATAACTTGTATCCAATGTATCCTTTCCATTTTTATCTCAGACTAATCCCATTCATAATCTCCATGCTTTAAACAAACCAAATTACTATTTTTTCCTTATATTTAATCAATTGGCAAACATTTGTTAAGGATAAGCTATGTGTCAGACATTGTTACTGCAGGAAAAACACAAATAAGAATAAAATAGTTCCTGCTCTCAAGGGACATTCATTCTTCCATCTGTCCATCCATCTATATACTCTCTTTCTATCATCTATCTGCCTGTCTATTTATCATTCTACCAATCTACTTACATTCTACCAATCTACTTACTTACACATGCAAATATACTATATATTTATATATACTATATATAAATTACAAAGAAATTTTTTAAGAAGGAAAGCACTAATAACAGAGAGGATCAGGATGTGGAGGGTAGTACTCGAGTAAATTTCTGAAAGAAACAAGTGAATTTCTGAGAAGTGAGTAGGACGTACATTATAGGCATTGGGGACAGATATTAAAAAGGTACAAAGGTGGAAGCGTCAGATGTGAGGAACACCAAAAAGGTCAATCCGACTGGTGTGTAGAGTACAGTAAAGAATAATAAGATTGATGAAGGGAGTTGAGGGTAGGTTGTGAAGAGTTTTAAAGGTCAAACAAAGAGTTAGCTAAGTGGCACAGTGGATAGAGCACTGGTCCTGGACGGGAGGACCTGAGTTCAAATTTGACTTAGACATGTAATAATTATCTAACTGTGTGACTTTGGACAAGTCACTTAACCCTTATTGCCTTGCCAAAAAAAAAAAGGCTAATAGAAAAGGTTTTTTGACCTAAAGACAGTAGTCATTGGTATTTTCCGAGTGAGAAAATGCTATGCATATTTGTGTGCATGCATGCACATATGCATAGGCATCAATCTATGTAAGTATGCACACACATACATATACATGCTTGTATACATGCACACATGCATACATGTATACATACATATAGTCATACTTAATTAAAAAATCATTTTGGTAATTTGGTACATAATAGGCACTTAATAAATGCTTACTGATTGATTCTTGGATATAGAATGGGTTAGAATATTTTTGGTTATCCTGTCGCTGGTGCTAGGAACACTCCTCCCAATCACCATTCTAGATTTTTTTTATACTTGTTTATATTCTATCAATATCTATTGATTCAGAAGACACTTTGTTTATAAAACCTTCTCAGATACTCATTCTAGCAGGAAATAATATCCCTTTCCTGTAAATTCTCAAAGCATCCAGTTTATATTCTAGAATTTGGAGCTAGAAAAATCTTAGAGATATTCTGGTTCAGCCCAGAACTGAATCTCAAAGAAGTTTAGTATTTTCATGAAGTATTTACAGTTGATAAATACTCAAGATTTTAACCCAGATCTTCTGACTTGAAATCCCAAACAATTTTATACTACATGACACTGATTTTTCATAGGTACTTTTCCTATGAACTTATACTATAATCCATATTATAGTTATTTCTGTACAGGTAGGAAAGGAGGATTTCTGTGTGCGTGGTAATAATTATAGTTATTTCTGTACATGCCCTATTTCTGTGAAGTGTAACACACTTTAAAGTCAAAGCACTTGAATTTAAGTTCAGACTACTTTTTAGATGTGTGACCTTGGGAAGGTCACATCAAAATGATGTGATGGGGAGGAAGCATTCAAGAAAGACTAGTACCTCTGGTGTGAGGGTTGCTGAGCCATCTTCAGGCATTTTTCAGGTCATTTTCAAGGTTTTCATTGAAACCTTCTGAGAAGGTTTTATAAAGAAAGTGTCTTCTGAATCAATAAATATTGATAGAATATAAAAGGCTTTCCATCTTTGATGTCCACCTGAGCCACCTAACTTTTTTGGTGCCACTTGGAACTACCTGTGACTCCAAGAAGTTGTTATGCACCTCAGTAAACCATTTTGGGAAGCGGGCTAAACCAGCTTGAGGGTAAAAGCAACTCTTAAACTCATTGCTAAGTTGTAGAAAGTGTCTATCCCAAGCATGTGAAGTCTTCCATTGGTGGAATGGCCAGATGAGAACATTTTGTTCCAATGGCATGAAGACAGATGAAGCAGATGCTGTGGAATGCTTATAGCTTGGTTGGATATTGAAGATGCCAAGATCATCCACTACATCTAGAACCATCACCAATTGTCTTGACTGTGTCTTGCTGCTGGATCATGATGATTTTGGAACAGAGAATAAGGTCAATGACTCCATGAAACTCTGCCTCACTTAAATCCAATTTAAGCACACATCAAAAGACATCACTGATATCACTTTACATTTCTCAAGGTCCTGTCACTACAGGCAAATCACAAAGAAGCAGGAATGGATACACTGGGAGCTGTAGCCACAACCTGCACACAAGTGGCCCAGGTCATAGGGTTGTTTCTCCACTGAAAACAGCAGTGAAATTCGGCAGCCCCCGGGTGATTGAGCAGCCCTTTTAAGGATCACACTGCTCACCTCTTGATGTGAGGATGGGACTAGAAAAGGTACCCTAAAAATAGTCTGCTTAATTAATCCTGGGGTGATTGCCTTATCAAACTGGGATCCTGAAGAGTGAGACAAAAGAACCTACAAAAACTTCTTCAAAAAAGATTCCACTCACCGCCTGTGCATGGAACATTTGCACACTCATAAACAACACAAGATTCAATATACCTGAAAGATGAATAACTCCTGTTGCAAGAAAAATTAAGCAGATATCCTATCCACATAGCAGCCCTGAGTGAAACAAGGCTGGCAAATGAAGGCCAGCTTATTGAAGTTGGAGCTGGATACACGTTTTTCTGGAGTGGCTGCAGTGAAGGGGAATGCTATGAAGCTGGGGCAGGTTTTGCAATCAAAACTAATCTAATCAACAATCTTGAATGCCTACCAAAAGGAGTGAACTACAGGCTCATGACAATGAGATCAGCACTTCCAGGAAACTGCCATGCCACCATCATCAATGCCTATGCTTCCCACCATGACAAACCCTGATGAAGTCAAAGAAAAATTTTATGAAGATCTGGAGACCCTGATAATCAATGCACCAAAAGAGGATAAACTCATAATTCTAGTTGACTTTAAAGAAAGAGTAGGCTCAGATTACCAGTACACAGGGAGTCCTTGGGAGGAATGGAGTTGGAAACAGCAACAACGATGGTCACCTATTACTGAAGATTTGCACATCTCATGACCTTCTCATCACAAACACTATCTTCTGTTTACCTAAATGCAATAAAACTTCCTGGATATACCCTCACAACAAATATTGGCATCCAATATAGACTATGTGATTATAAGAAGAGACAGACAGACAGGATGTGAGAATGACAAAGGCAGTGTGTGGTGCAGAGTGTTAGACCAATCACAGACTCATTCTCTCCAGACTAAAAAGTGGTGGCCCCAAGGTAAAATGACTATTAGATGAATTAAAGTAAAGAGATTAGAGTCCCTCTATGTCTGAGAAAGAGCAGTTTGCTGCTAACTTGGAGGGAAAACTGAGCCAACCCAACAGGTGGCAACAATGGGGCAGAAAGAGTGGGCAGTTTTCAGAGATCTGGTGTGCAATACCACATTTGCTCATCTAGGTCAGAATGCTTATCAACATCAAAACTTGTTTGATGAAAATGATGGGGAAATGCAGAAACTATTAAAAGAAAAACAAGAACTCTTCAGGGTATGCCAGCAAGATAGTTCATTCATTTTTAAGAAGGTATCATTTAATTCCATCAAAGTAAAGTACAAGTGAAACTTAGTGAGATTTCAGTACTCTTCACTCAGTAAGAAGATAGATGAAATTCAGTTTTATGAACATAATAACAAACCAAAGTTCTTTTATAATGTCCTGACCAAAGAACTATTCTGCATCTCAACTACTCAGTGCTGACAGATCCACCTTAATTAGTGATAGGGACAGGATCCTAGAGAAATGGACCGAACACTTCCATATTATGCTTAACAGACTATTACCAATCAATGCAGAAACCATTGAACATTTACCTCAAGTTGAAATCAATCAGTCCCTAACTGAAGTTTCAACTGAAGAAGAGATTTTTGAATGCCATTAGGCTCCTTTAAAGTTGAGCTGAGATCTACAATGTGGGGAGTCCATTGCTCATCCAAAAACTGACTGAAATTTTCCAGGTTATATGAAGAAGTTATCTCCCAAGAATTCAAGGATGCCTCCACCATCCATCTCTATAAAGGTAAAGAGAATAAATTGTCCTGTGGCAATCACAGGGATATTCAGTTTTAGTCATTGCTGGTAAGATTCACGTCAGAATTTCCCTCAATAGGCTGGAAGATGGTCTCCTCTCTGAGAGCCAGTGTGGCTTCAGAATGGGTTGAGGAACAGTCCATATGTGTTTGCTGCCTGATAATTACAGGAAAAATGCCAGGAACAGAACAGAGGTCTTAGATCTATTCAAGGCCTTTGATACCATCAGCTGTGAGAATTTATGGAAATTTATGTCAAAATTTGGTTGTCTGGAGACATTCATCAATATTGAAGTCAATTTAATGACAGCATGCTTGTCTGGGTTATGGATAGTGGACAATGTTCTTAAGATTTCCCATTCACCAGTGGAGTGAAACAAGGATATGTCCTTGCTCCCATTCTTTTTAGCATTTTTTTCAACCATGTTATCAAATACCTTCATTGAGCATGAACATTGCATCAAGGCAAATTCTTCCAACTTGAAAAGGTTACAAACCAAGACCAAAGTAGGAGTGCTTGTGCTTGATCTTGTTTGCAGATGTTTGTGCACCCAATGTAGCCTCTGAAGCTGAGATGCAACAAAGTATGGATTAATTCTCTGCTGCTTGGGTTAACTTTGATCTAACAATTTTCTACCAAGAAAACACAGGTGCTCCACCAGCCAGCACCATATCATTCATATGTGGAACTATTGATTTCAGAAAATGGAGAAAATTTTGAGTACCATGGACTAGTTCACTTACCTTGGCAGTGTCCTTTCCAGGAAGATACACATTGATAATGAGGTTGACACACACATTGTCAGAGCTAGCTCAATATTTGGGAGACTCCAAAAGAGTGTGGGAGAGAAGAGGTATTAGACTGACTACCAAACTGAAGGTCTACAGAGTCATTGTGCTGACCTCATTGCTATATGCCTATGAAACCTGGACAGTCTACCAGTACCATGTCAGGAAACTGAATTGCTTCCATTTAAATTTTCATAGGAAGATTCCAAAGATCACCTGGCAGAAGAAAATACCAGACACTGAGGTTCTTTCTTGAGCTAAATTGCCTAGCATTCCAATATTACTACAAAGAGCACAACTATGATGGTCTGGACATGTAAGAATGCCAGAAGTAGGCTTGCCAAGAAGATTACTTTATGGAGAATTCACACAGGGCAAGTGTTCATAAGGGAGGTCAGAAGAATCAATAATGGGACACCCTGAGGGTCTCTCTTAAGAACTTTAGAATTGATTGTACAGTATGGGAGACACCACCCAGAATGGTGTACTCTCACCAGTGAGGGTGCTATGCACTTTGAGGAAGACAGAATTGAAGCAGCTCAAAGGAAACATGACAAGCATAAGTTTAGAGTAAGCACCCCAGATGTTCACACGGACAATTTGTGCCCAACCTGTGATAGAGCATTCTGAGTTCATATTGGTCTGATCAGCCAGTCACATAGACCATAATTTGTCTCAAACATAGTGAAGTCATTTTGATCTTCTTTGATAATTGACAAGAACCAACACTTCCACTACCTCAGTCTCACATAGATGTATTCTTTAGTCTCCAAGAGTAAGAACTCTGAAATTGTGCTCATCCTATAAATTCTTATCTTAAGACTTTCTCTTGCTCTTCCAAATTCATTGTGCCTTCTAGTCATTCTACCCAACTCTGATTTGAACTCAGGTCTTCCTGACTTCAAGATCTGTGCTCTATCCACTGCTGTACCCAACTTTATACCTTTTTTTTTCTGTTCTCACTTTTCTCCTTCCTCAATTTTAACCCTATAAATTATCCTATCAACTTTACACTATTCTCCATATGAATAACTATCTTAATTTTACATGGCCTAGTCTCTAATCATCCTGTCCTCTTACCACACATTCTTTTCTAAACCTAAGCCTTGAGTTACTCCCTAGTATCTAGCTTCTCAGATCCTACATGTGTTTTACATGTAAATTATACTTATTAGGATAATTACAAATTGATGTTATTTAATTTCACTTAGGAAATGTGGCATGGTGTAATAAATAAAAATCCCACCTTGAATTCAGGAAGATCAGAGTTAAAGTTTTGCCTCTGACCTATAATAGAGTGAGCAGCACACTGATCACTCAGTGCTTTAGGCAAATTTCTAAGAAAGTAAGGGGCACAAGTGTTACCAACTTTGGGATTTCCTGTACTAGTCATAGGTCCATTGTTTATTCATGTCCCTAATTTCATTTGGGGTCTCACTGATATATGGAAATCTTTTACTCATTACTAATTAGTTATTACACACTTCAAAGTGTGTATCCCAAAGCTCTTCTCTTCTCCAGTTGCTCACACTCTCTGCTCTCCATCCCTTCTCATTTCAAGATTATGACTCATACTATACTGTGAAATTAAAGGCCATGTATTATGAATATTTCCCATCCCCACAGGTATTCCCCTTAGATATTTTCAACATCATTCCCCATTTTCCTGCCTTGTTCCAGGCTTTGAATAAGACTTAAATCTTCTCTTTATCAAGACCAAACCTTTTATGTCTTTGATCCCGGTCTTTTTCCTTCCACCTGCCAGTGTTTACTTACTCCATTAATCATATCTTTGGTCCAATCAAAGAAAAACTTAAACATTTATTAAGCATCTATTATATGTAAGGCATGGGATTAGGTATGAGAGAAACAAAGACAAAAACAAAACAAGAAATAGTTCCTTCCTCCAAGGTTCTTTGATTCTACAGGGGAGCCCAACATAAATCTCCTTTCTCTAATCTTCTCTTTTCCTTTATCTAAAGTTTTCTTCCTCTCTACCTATAAACACATACAGATTTCTCTGTCTTTAAAAAAAGTCACCTTTTCTTGGTGTCCCAATTTCCTCATTGTATACTCACTTCTCAATCCATTTGTTGCCTGAATTCCAACTCTATCCCTCAGCTGAAACCATTCTCCCAGGATTAAAAATAATCTCTTTTTTGTTATTGTAGTGGTAGTTCTTCCTTTTTAATTTTATTTATTTTTTTAAATTAACATGACCAATTCCCTTTTCCATTTGGGAAAAAGAAAAACTGTAATAAATATGCATAGTCAATACTAAAAATAAAAAAAACTTTCTCAATTCTTTTTAAAAATATTTTATTTATTTAAGGCAATGGGATTGAGTAACTTGCCCAAGGTCACACAGCTAGGCAATTAAGAATCTGAGGTCACATTTGAATTCAGGTCCTCCTGACTTCAGGGCCAGTGCTCTATCCACTGTACCACCCAACTGCCCCAACTTTCTCAATTCTTAGTCTTCCTGACTTCTCTGCAATATTTGACCCTGCTGTTCACCTACTCTTCCTTAGTGTTCTCTTCTCCATGGGTTTTAGTGCCATTGTTCTGGGTTTTTTCCTTCTTGTGCTCCTTATCTGTTTTCTCTGTTGGATCACCATCCATTTCCTATCCTTGACAATTTGGCTTCTCAAATCACTACTCAACTGAACTATTCCCTCAAAAGTTACCAAAGATATCTTAATTGCTAAATCTGGTGACCTCTTCTTGGTCTTCAGCCTTCTTGACTTCTTTGCATTATTTAACATTGTTGACTACCCTTTTTTCTTGAATATTCTCTTCTCCATGGAAGTTGGAGTGTTTATTTTGTTCAGAAGCACACTGCATCCTCTGATATAACAAAAATTCCTTAAACTTTGTATCCTAGTGCCTTAGTAGGTATTTTAAAAATGTTTGTTGATTTATGATTTTTTTTTTCTGGGCCCTCTTCTCTTTTCTCTTGGTCATAGTATTGACTCCTTCATGTTCTATTATCATTTGTTGGTTTTGCAATGGGTTTAAGTGACCTGCCCAAGGTCACATAGCTAGGTAATTGTTGTCTGAGGTTATATTTGAACTCAGATCCCCTTGCTCTATCCACTGCATCACCTAGCTTCCCCTCTGTTATCATCTTTAACCAAAAGTGCACATTGTGGTCTCACCTCTTTCCTGTATATAATCTCAAGTCAATACCTTCCACTTTATATCTCCACCTTCAAGTCCCACAATCTTTCATTATAAACCTAATTCTCATCATAATTTCCCATTTTTGGGGTGGCTAGGTGGTGCAGTGGATAAAGCACCAGCCCTGGAGTCAGGAGTACCTGGGTTCAAATCTGGTTTTAACCCCATTTGCCTTGCAAAAAAAAAAACCTAAAAAAATAGGGGGAAAAACCAAACTTGTGCCCATAATTTCCCATTTTCTGTCCAATGAAACTCCATTCTTCCAGGTATTCAGTGTCATAATTTCAGCACCAGCCTCAGTTCTCTATTCTTTTTCCCAATCAATTGTCAAGCCTTAGAGATTCTACTTCAACATTTCTCACATCCCACCTTTGTCTTGTATTTCATATGGCCACTTGAACTGTTTGAATTACACCTGCCTTTTAAAACCTATGTGACCCTGGCTAAGTCTCTGATGCTTATGTGAAATGAGGGGGTTAATAGAGATGTCCTCTAAGATTTGTTCTAGCTCTAAGCCTATAATTGTGAGACAATGTATGTAAGATATTTTGCATCCTTTAAATGATAAACATCAACTGCAATTATTATTACTCTCCTAAAGTTACACATAGCAACAAATTATCTTAATGTCTATCATAACGAGATGGAGGACATTTATTATGAATTCTTGATTTTCCTTCTCTTTCTCTTTCCATTTTCTGTGCTTTCTCTCCCATTCTTTTTTTCTTCACACTATTCTTTGAAGAAAGTGTCTCCCTGACCTTGACTTTGGCAAGGCGCAGGACCTTCTTGTTTTTGCCCCAACCTGAAAGGAACATTGAGGCAGTAATGGAGACAGGTCACCTGGGGTCCATGCTTTATTGGCATCCATCCTGAGACCCTCCCTACCCAGTAGACCCCTGGATTTTCAGGGCACCTTCAGGAAGGGCTAGTGTAGGACTTCAAAGAGTCTTCGGGCCTGAAGAAGAAGCAGACAGTTGGGCCTCCACCATTAAAAGGAGATCTTAGCCCATCTGGGGCACAGCTGGTTGTTTTCAATCCCATCCCTTCCCAGATTCTTCCTGGGTTGGAGGTGGGGCAGCATGGTGGAGTCCTGGATCCAGACTTGGTTCTGCTACCAACCCTCCCTCTGGAAAATGAGTGGACTGGACTAAAAGGGGCCCTCTGGCGTTCTCCCCTCTCACCTTTTGAGGCCCAAAACCAGGGCAGAGGGAAAGATCATCTTGAGAAGCAGTGGTGAGCTGCTCCAGGGTCTGCAACAGAAGGTGGGGGACACATGGAAAGGGGTGGGTGAGGCAGACCAAAAGATGAGACTGTGACAGCTGTGCCTGGACCCCCTTCCCCCAAATGTGTAGCTGGGAGATTCTGAGAGATGGGGTGACCTCCTCCCCCCAGGTGTGTGACTTGGGGATTCCAAGAGATGGGGAAGGCAGAGTGCTGGCTAAGACTGGAGGGAGGAACGGAGCCCAGACCTAGGGCCCCCAGTTTGGATGGTAGCCTGGATGGGGGGTCCTACAGGAGCCTCACCCCAAAAGTAGCCAGCAGTGTCTGGCTGTCAGTCTTATTCACTGACTTCACTGTGGTCAGACACTAAGTGACCTGGGAGGGAAAAAGATCAGAGATGGGTGACCTGGTAGCTATGGGGGCCTCGGGCCAGGGAAGGAAGAGGGAGGAAGGAGAACTGAAAAAGAAGCCCCTCAACCTCGATACAAAGTCCTGTTCCAGCTTTTCCTTCAGCTGGTTGGTGGGCTTCTGTTCATATGACTTGTAAGTCTCCAGGTACTGCCCAGCTTCTTCTGGGCTAGGGGAAGGTGGAGGGAAAGGAGTGAGCCCAGCTTAACTTCCCCACCTTCCCACCCCCCAATGCTCCCCTACTGCTGCTCACCTCCAGGCTAGAATCAGCGTGCAGTCAGCCAAGATGCACATCTTAGCGAGGTCCTTTAGAGCTCACTGAGGGTCTTTCTGTTGGAAATTAGAGTCAGAGAGAGAGAGGGAGAGAGAGAGAGAGAGAGAGAGAGAGAGAGAGAGAGAGAGAGAGAGAGAGAGAGAGAGAGAGAATTAGAACTGTAAACCACCAGCCATGGGAGACTTTGGAGGGAGAGTGTCAAAGGAGAACAGGGAATGAATGGCAGGGCCAGAAGGGCCTTAGAACAGGAAAATTTCCCAATTGGCAATGGTCAAAAGAGGTCAACAGGTCAAGTTCTTGGGGAAGAAATCAAAGCTATGGGAGAAAATGATCCAAATCACTAATAAAAAGAGCAATTCAATGGTTCATCTCCAATCTTTCAGATGACCAAAGGTATTGAAAAATCAAAAAGGAGAAATGCTGATGGCCAGGTAAACTGTGGGACTGTGAACTGATAAGATCATTCTCATCAGAACCTTGACCCAGAAGTGATTTAAACTGCATACATACCTTTGCCCAGTGATACCACTACAGGGTCTAGGTCCTAAAGCAGGAGTGGGGAACCTTTTTCCTCTCAAGGGTAATTGGGATATTTATATCACCATTGGCGAGTTATATTTAGTCAAACATTTATTTCTAAAAAGCTCCTCGATTTATTGAATTTAGAGTTCACCCCGCTTCCTGTCCCCAGTTGTCTTGGCAACACCAAATCTATATGTAGGCAAGCTAGAGGTTCCTCTGCCCTTGCCCTAAAGACATTGAAGTAAGAAGGAAAGGATTTATAGATATAAAAGTATAGCAGCTCTTTCTGTGGGGGAAAGACCTGTAGTAGCCTGAAGGGGTCCTCATCAATTGGTGAATGATTAAATAAACTGGCATTTGAATTAAAAAAAGTGTCTCCCCTCTCTCTCATGACAAATTTTAACATATGGGCTCCCAGTTTCATTTTCTTCCATTTCCTTTAGATCCTTCTATATTGATTATCTTCTTTCTTGCATTTTAATATCATATAGTGCTTTGCTCATATGAGTAAATGTTTGCTGAATTAACATGAGTCTCTTTTTCCATTTTTTGTCTGAAAATATGCCTAGATTGCCATTATTCCTAAACAAAACAGTCTTAGTAGAATACCATCTCAGCTTTCTCCTAACATTACATTGTTGCCTTCACTTTCTCCCACTCACTTCAGTGTACCTTTCTTCTCAAAAGTAAATAATGACATCATCTCTAAATTCGTGGTATTATCTTAATTCTCAGTCTCCTTGTCCTATCTATAGCAATAATAATATTGATCATGTCTCCTTTCTTGAAGTATTTTCCTTAATGATTTCAAGAGTACTGCATTCATTAAGTTCTCTGCCTGTCTGACAGGTTCTACTTTGTTTCTTCTATTGGCTCTTCTCTTTGTCCTTTAAATATATGCAACCTCACAGCTCTATCATCAGCCCTCTTCTCTTCTCTTTCAACATTATCACTCTAGATATTTACTTCCATGACTTCAACTATTGTTATTCTGAGTCTGACTCAAATATATCTATATCTATATCTATATCTATATCTATATCTATATCTATATCTATATCTATATCTATATCTATATCTATATCTATATCTATATCTATATCTATATCTATATCTATATCTATATCTATATCTATCTATATATCTATCTATATATCTATCTATCTATATATATATCAAGACAATTTTCCTGATCACCACTCCAAAATTTCCAATTGTCTGGATTTCATTTCTTCTCTGGTGTCCCATTAACATCTCAAACTCAGCATGTCACATAGATCTGAAATGACCCATAGTTCTTGCCTGAAGCTTAAGGGGTTTTAAATATATTCTTTTTGAGAAAAAACCAGCTGATGTTATTTTTAGTGCCTCCTGGACATTTCTACTTGGATGCCCTGCTAACATCTCAAGTTCAAAATGTTCAAAAGAACTTATTTTCTCATAAAAACAACTCTAAAAGTTATTGGGGTTTGTAACTGCTCTACCAATTTTCCAGACTTTATTTTTCATAACCCAGTTACCAAATAATGGTCTACCATTATTTTGAAAAGCATAGATTTCTCAGTTTACATACTTCATTTCCCTCCCTAAGGGTCTTTAATAGATTTCTTTTTCTATAATATTTTGACACTTAAGGTGCTATAAAAACTAGGCACATTTCACCTCCCTTTCTCTCAGCTGTCTCAATATATTGTAACATAGCCTGCATTTCATCCCCCTGATCTCTCCAGTAATAATATATAAATCTGTACTTGAAGTACCTTATCACTCCTTTCTTCCTCTTTTCTAAATCTTATTTGAACTTTGGGGTACAATGTGACTTCCATAAAATCTTTCTAACAGTGATGTTTTACCATATGGATGCCTCTATACCATGAAACTTTGTACTTAATCATGTGCTATGTTTATGGACATTCTCTAACTTACTGATCTATTTGCTATTCCTCAAACTCAACATTCCATCTCCTGCTGTTAAGTCTTTTGCATTCCCCTAATAGTTGCACCTCAGAGAATCCTTAGAGTCCTTTAAGGATCAGTTCAACAAATTGATTAGACCTGTTCCAAATCTGTTCTGTTTTATAGCTCTGCCTTGTTATTTAAGCTTGTTTTGTGAAAGACCCTTTCCATATTTAGTAGATTCAAAAATTTCTACAAAATAAATACACTATTCCAACATGTCTTGACATGAAAATTTTTGCATGTTGAATAAGAGTTGTTTTCATCATTTGATTACAATCATATGACTGATGATGTATAACACAGCAGGAAAGTAATGTTTCAATCACTAGGATACAAAGATAAAGTCATTTTAATTCTTTTCGGCCAATTTAAATTCACTTATCATATAGTTAAAAGCAACATTCATGAAAATTGACTTTATCTTTACATATGTCTGGTTATTCTGACAGCATGAATTAAGAATTTTGTATCTCATTTTTAATGTTTGCATTTTAAGCAAAATTTAGTTGGCAATTTGAATGTATTTAAACAACAATTTATTTTATCTCATTTATTTGATGAATTAAAATAGTTCCTTTTATTATTGAATATTCCATAAATGTTTTTGTTAAAAAAAATTAAACCATAATGAAATGTGCTGTCACTTCCATGCTATTGCTCCTGATATATCCTATGTCTAAAGTTACCATCCTTTTTATTTTCATCTGTTAAAATCCTTCCAATTGTTTTTCAAGGCACTGTTCCTTTCTCTAAAGTATCTTTCCTTGGATTCCTCATTTCCTGTTTTTTTTCATTTTTCCAGTTTGGAAAGACTTTTTTCCTTCTCAATAATGCTCCTATGTTCTTTATGGATTCTAATTTACATTTTTATGTCTATACATTTTATTTTTGGATAAAACTCTGCACCTGGATTCAGGAAGACCTCTATTCAAATCAAGTCTCAATTTCTTATTAGTAGTATGATCTTGGATAAGACACTTATCCTGGTTAAGGCACTTTTATTGCTTTAATTTTCCCATCTGTAAGATGGTGTTGTGAGGAGCAAATGAAATAGAAATTGCAAAGTACTAACCCTATACTTAGAAAACACTAAGAACTATATAAATATGAACTATCATCATCATCATTAATTTTATCTGCCAAAGAAACTGAAATTTCTTTGATGACAGGAACAAAATCTTTTTTGTCTCTGTCTTATAGCCCAACATAATGCAAGGCGTTTAATAAATACCTTAGAATTGAGCTGTTGTTACATTATAATGTAGGCTTTTTTTACAATGTAATTTTTTTCTATCTAATTATTCAACTAAATTGAGAATAAGGAAAATGAAGTTTCAGAATCTGAAGAAAGTTCTGGAATGACTGCAAGGTTTAATTCTATGCATTTATGTACTATGACCCAGATAAAGATAACTAATCTTTTAACCTCTGTTTATTCATTTGCATGATCCCAGAATACTTTTCTCTCTAATTCCCTGAATTGATTCCTTTCTTGGGAGAAACATAGTTAGAAAATAATGAAATAATGAGATGCCCCAGCTGAGAGGTATGCATAGCTACTCAAAAATGTTTTATTTAAAACATGATTATTTATGCTTGACAGGCAATAACAATGAAAGTGCTTTAAAAAAAATCCTCCTAAGAGTCAAGGAAGATATACTACATATCATCCTCACTTTATGAAAGGAAAAAAAATAGAAAGAGAAGGAGTCCCTTGTCACAAGGTAATTTAATGGTGAAACCTAAGAATAGCTCTTGACTTATGGTTCAACACACATTCCTTTGACTATAATGACAAGTTGGTATGCATGTGCTTGGTCAGGGATACACAAAAGCACTTGTAGGCTTTGCTGCTGCAGAAATAGGAGCTAGAAAACAGGAAAGATAATGACTGGGAGAGATTTGCTGTTCCATGAATGCAGATAAGATGGATAAAGAGGAAATCCAGATACAATGGGTGGGTCAGGGATAAGGAAATAGGAAACCTGATAAAATCAAGCTAATATGATTCTAGAGGACAAATGACCCAACTATGTTATCCAACTCCTGACAGAGAGGTGATGGAGTTAAGAGAAGGAATAAGACTTAGGTTTTTGGACATGGGCAATGTCAGTAAGTCAATCAACTAGTATTTATTAAATACTACAATGTGCCAGTAACATAGTGATGGGGATAAAGAGAGGCAAAAAATAGTCCCTGCTTGCAGGTCACTCATCATATAAGACTGGGAGACAGTATGCAAACAATGAAAAAAGATATGTGTAAGTCAGGAAGCCTGCCTTAACTCCTCTTGATTACAGTGCTTTTACTTTTTTTTTTTAATGATCTCCTACTCATCCTGTATGCAGTTTGTATATTTTTGCTTTCATCTTGTCCATTAGATTACAAACTCCTTGAGGGCAGAGATTATCTTTTTACTTCTTTTGGTATTCCCAGTGTTTAGCATAGTGCCTGATACATAGTAGGCACTTATTAAATATTTATTGAATAAATGAATGAATGTGTATATCTAATACATCCAATCTGTTTTTAGTATCTATATCATCTAGTTTAGCTACCTAATACAGAGATAATCTCAGAGGAAGATATTAAGTTTAAGAAGGTCTGCAAGAGGCTTCTTGCAGTGAGGCTTTATCAGGAGAAAATTATTTCATATGACTATGTATAATTGTTACAGGATTTTTTTTCTATTCCTTTTTTTTAGTAGGCAAGGTAGAAGGAAGAGAAATTAAATATTTGTTAATGGAGAATTGAAATTAAATTTTGAAAAAAGTCAGATTGAATTACTGGAAGATTTTTAAAAAGGAAGGAACTGGTAAACATCATGATGTGTGTGTGTGTGTGTGTGTGTGTGTGTGTGTGTGTGAGAGAGAGAGAGAGAGAGAGAGAGAGAGAGAGAGAGAGAGAGAGAGAGAGAGAGGCAGAGGCCGAGGCAGACAGATAGAGACAGAGATCTTGGTGATATTCACATTGACATGTTCATGGTGACTATTTAGGATAGGCTCTAGAGACTATTTCTAGCTTCCATTTTGCTTTTGCAACAATGTTTTGGTGGGACGTGAGTGATTTCTTCTCAGTTTTCAAAATTGGGACTTCCAAGTTTTGACTCAGTTCCTCATATAGTTGGATGATTCAAGACTGGCAAAACTGACTGATCTTACTGAAGAAACCATTCAATATTGAAGTGTACAATGCCTGAGTGAAGATGGGTAATGAATATAGAACACTTTTATATATCTTAACTTTATCTAATATAAATCTATTAAGAACTTTATGAGCTAAGTAATCCAAGTAAGACTGATTTCTTTTGAAAAAAGACAAAGTTCATATGAATTAATGATTTAAGGGGTAAATTGGAGTCTAAAGTCAGGTCAGGTACTTTTTCCACAAAACTTGCCTTTCTTCTCAAGTAGAATTTTAGGCTTTTAGATTTTGAGTTGAAAAGCACCTCAGAGATCATCTAGTCCAACCATTTTACTTTACAGATGAGGAAATGAGTTCTAAGAAATTAAGTGTCTTGCTCAAGGTCATACAAGTGATAGTTATTTTAGAATCAAATCTGATCTTTGTTTCACTGAGAGTTCACAAAAGATGGAAACTTGAATAATACTACAGGACTTATCATTAGGAGATTTCTATTACAATAAGGTACAATTTGGGTTTCTCTTTTTTTTCTTAATCCCTTAGAAAAGAAAATTAAAAAAAACCTCTACTCTCACCAAATACTTTTAAAATGAATTCATTCAATACATATTCAAAAATATTTAACTTAATCAACCACTTGCAGTCTGACTTTAGATTCTACTGAAAGTAGAAAGATAACCAATGATCTTTCTAATTGCACAATTAGATGCTACTTCTCTGTCTATACTTACTCAAACTTCTCTACTGTTTTTGATACTGCCAACCACTTCTTCCTTCTAAATAGTTTGTTCTCTTTGTTTTCCATATCATTTCTTTCTCTTCCTAGCTTCTTGCAACTTCCCTTTCTAGATCTTCTATCTTTTACTCTCTTACCCTCCAAATGTGGATGTCCTTCAAAACCCTTTTCTGAACTAATTTTAGCCCACTTTCTCAATTCTCTTCCACAATGATCTCTCATTCTCATAGGTTCAATAATTAACTCCTTTTTTAAAGGTTTTTTTTCTTTGCAAGGCAATGGGGTTAAGTGGATTGCTCAAGGTCACACCGTTAGGTAATTATTAAGTGTCTGAAGCTGGATTTGAACTCAGGCACTCCTGACTCCAGGACCAGTGTTCTATCCACTAAACTACTTAGCCACCTCAATTAACTCTTGAAAGATGATATAAATCATGTGTATGTTAATTTATGTATTCAGTACTAATCTCTCTTTAATTGCCTGGCAGCTATTACCACTTGAATATCCAGTCAACATCTCAAACTCAGTACTAAAAAGGAGCTAATTTATAATTCTCCTAAATCTGTCCATTCTTCAAACTTTTCAATTTCTATTGAGGGTGCCATCATTTCACCATATCCTCAAATTTATCCTTGATTATTCTCTCTCCTTTACCTTCATAGTCATATGTTACCAAATAATTATTCTCCCCAGCATCTCTAGTACATATCTCATTTTCCTTATTCAAACAGTTATTACTCGACTTTAGAACCTAATCAATCTTCTCTTAGACCCTGTTTATAATCTAACTGTTCTTTCTTTTTCTAAAATCTCTCAAATCCTTACCATTCCCCACATAGCTGGCAGAATGATCTTATCAAAACTTCTAAATAATGGCCCAATTGTCTCTTGGATAAAACATGAACTCTTCAGCTAAGCACTTAAAGTCTCACATATTCTACATCAACTTTATCTTTCCAGACTATCTCTCCTCCCTCCCCCCGCCCCCCCCCCCCCCCCCCGGGGCCCCTGCAACACACACAAAGTATTCCTCTTGTACTCTGACCTCTATGTTTTTGTATGTGCCTCATGGCTGTAACTCTCTTAATGTTTCCCTTTCAAAAATCTTATCATTCTTCAAGACTCAGTTCAGATGCCACTTCTATGACATTCTAGATTACCTTGCCTTTACTTATCAATTCAGTTATTTTTCAGTTGTGTCTGACTCTTTGCAGCCCCTTTAAGGGTTTTCTTGACAAAGATACTGAAGTTTTGGTTTGCCATTTCCTTCTCCAGTTCATTTTGCAAATGAGGAAATTAAGGCAAACAAGATTAAGTGACTTGCCCAAGGACACCCAACTGATAAGTATCTGAGGTCAGATTTGAACTCAGGAAGATGTCTTCCTGATTCCAGGTCCAGTACTGCCTGTGTGTGTGTGTGTGTGTGTGGGGGGGGGTATATGCATGATATGTGTCACACACACACACACACACACACACACACACACACACACACTCCAGGAAAAAAAAAACTTGTTTCATCAGATATCTTGTTATAAAACTTTTGATCCAATGAAAGCCAGAGGGAAAAAGCATTTATTAATTCTCACTATGTCAGGTACTAATATAGAGCTTCTAAGGCATTTCAGCCATAATGCATCTGTCACCTGTGTTATCTAAAATAGATTATTTTTCTCTGTGTAGATTTCTTATCTCATTTCTTTTTTTCACAGAAAATTTTTTTATTGTTTTTTTGAATTTTACAATTTCCCCCCAAATCTATTCACTTCCCTCCCCTCACTTCCCAAAGAAGGCAGTCTGATAGTCTTTACATTGTTTGCATCTTATCTTATTTCTTTACAAATTACTTTGAACTGAGACAAAAAAGAAACTCAATTATTCTGGATGAGTGACCAATCTTCACATTTATCTTGATTTGAATGGAGATGAAATTCAAGCAATTCAAGCAAATTAATTCAACTTCTTAGTCATGTTTTAGAGAACGAAGTTAATTGAAGCTGATAGTTAAAATATTGAGTCTGTATCATCTAGAGATTTCAATAACACCTAGAGTAATAGCAACATGGTATAGTGATAAGAGTTGGAATTTGAGCCAGGGACACTAGGGGTTAATCCTACGTCTGACACTTATTGACTGAATAGGGACAAGTGACTTCTTTGGCTTCAGTCAATTCTCTGAGACTAGACGTTGCACAGAAGATACTGCATTGATAGAAGTCCTCATCTAGACTTTCCTATATTAACTAAATTACTAGTCTAGTTCTTATTCCTAATCTCTCAATAATCCATGTCAAATTTTATTGTCTGTGAGGTTGTTTCTGTTTGCCAGCTAGGAAATCTCAGATCATAAGACCTCTCCAATTGACAATATCCAAACCAAACCAAAATTTCAAATGCTCTTTGACCTATGTACAAGAAAACAACAGTTAAATTGACTACAAAGTACAAGATGTTTTCCTTCTAAGCTGTATGTTCTCTGTCAAGTTCTTTTTAACTACCATCATTAGCCTTTTAGAGAGCATAGCCTGACCCTTACTTAGCATTTTCACCATTAAAGGGCTTTACATGAATTAATTAAATAAGAAACCATCCATACTTCAATAAGGCACCTCCTATTTTGATGTTAGGTTCTTGACCTCTGAAAGACCAATTGCATAATGTTGAAACTCTTTTAGTTTAAAGGGAAAAAAGTTTCCTATAATTCAACCTTCTGTGAAATGTTTTCTCCAGTTAACAAAGGATCATATTGACTTTTGGGTGAGCACTTTCTTCCATCTCTATGGATTCCAGTGGACCCAGATTCAAACCTAGAGATGCTGACTGCAAGCGGCCAGTTAGATTTTCCTTGAAGAGTCTAGCTCATGAATTCTTTGGAAAATATCTCAAATAAAGCTTTGTTTGGCTATTGTCTAGCTTCTCCCCCTAATAATTAACAGTCTCTTCTACAAAGACATGCAATGTATTCACAGGACTGTGAGCTTCAGAAGAGCATCATTCTTTATATCTCTAGTTTAGCACAGTGTCTGTGCTTTAAAAATTACTAGTGAATGACTTAAATGTTCAGAGAAGTTTGGATATTAGCCAACTATTTATTTCTTCTATCACAAAAGAAATGCTTTAAAAATATCATTCATTTGCATATTGATAAATGTTTAAAACATTAAACAATGACCCATTACTTGTATTTTATTATTCTGGAAGGTTGATACTTAACACGAAACACTTTGAGGTACTTTCACCTTGACTTTGCACAATATCTGCAATCCACTCAGGGTTCATTTCTTCTGCAAGCTTTGTCCCTTTTTATGTTCTTCTTCCAGATAGTGGTCATCTTCTCCTCTGAGAAGTTGTTTCAAATGGTACTTTCTGGTTGACAGCGTGCTCTGGCAGCTAGGAACTCCTAATATTTTCAGCTAACAAAGTTGCCAATTCTAGCTAACAAAGTTGCCAATTTGATTTTTGTATCACCACTTGATTAAGTGCTCAGGGGAAGAAACATAAAAGCAGAAGACAACCAGAGTTTTGAGGTTCTGTCTCTGCCTCACCTAGACAACTCATTTTCTCACTGTCATTTACAACCACCATAAGCTTTCAAAGGGAGGAGAGAAATACCCTCAATATCACACCTCTGCCCTACCCCCAGGAAGTCTGAAGGAGAGAGAGCTTGAAGAGTTCCAACACCCTTGACTGGTGGGGTGGAAGACAAAGAAAGACAAAGAAAGAGAGGAAAAACAATCTGAGAGACAGAGATGTTGAAACAGATATAGAGACAGAGACAAAAAGAGAGACAAAGGAATGTAGAGAGAGAGATATGGAGAAAAAGAGACAGAAAGATATTTTAGAAAGTCTATGGCTTTTCCGCGCTGCCCAGAAGAGGGGTCCATACGGTGTTGTTCACGGTTTCCGTCGTAACTTTCAAGGGAAACTTTCACAATGTCTGGAGCCCTGGATGTCTTGCAGATGAAGGAGGAGGATGTCTTCAAATTCCTCGCTGCAGGCACTCATTTGGGTGGCACCAATTTGGACTTCCAGATGGAACAGTATATCTACAAAAGGAAGAGTGATGGCATCTATATCATTAATTTGAAGAGAACTTGGGAAAAGCTTCTGCTGGCAGCTCGTGCCATTGTTGCCATTGAAAATCCAGCTGATGTTAGTGTCATCTCATCCAGGAACACTGGCCAGAGAGTTGTTCTGAAATTTGCTGCTGCCACTGGTGCCACACCTATTGCTGGACGCTTCACCCCGGGCACCTTCACTAACCAGATCCAGGCAGCTTTCAGGGAGCCTCGCCTCTTGATGGTCACTGATCCTCGTGCAGATCATCAG
The DNA here is from genome assembly GCF_037893015.1 of Macrotis lagotis. Classification (NCBI taxonomy): domain Eukaryota; kingdom Metazoa; phylum Chordata; class Mammalia; order Peramelemorphia; family Peramelidae; genus Macrotis; species Macrotis lagotis. Next base: position 176,179,845 of record NC_133666.1, read on the forward strand.
CCTTTGACTGAAGCATCATATGTTAACCTTCCAACCATTGCACTGTGCAACACAGACACCCCACTTCGCTATGTGGACATTGCCATTCCATGTAACAACAAGGGAGCTCACTCAGTGGGTCTGATGTGGTGGATGCTGGCTCGAGAAGTCCTGCGGATGCGTGGTACAATCTCCCGTGAGCACGCATGGGAGGTCATGCCTGATCTTTACTTCTACAGAGATCCAGAGGAGATTGAAAAGGAAGAGCAGGCCGCAGCTGAGAAGGCAGTGACAAAGGAGGAATTTCAGGGTGAATGGACTGTACCTTCCCCAGAATTCACTGCTGCTCAGCCAGAGGTGGCTGATTGGTCTGAGGGCGTCCAGCTGCCATCTGTGCCCATTCAGCAGTTCCCTACTGAAGATTGGAGTGCTCAGCCGGCTACTGAGGACTGGTCTGCAGCTCCTACTGCTCAGGCCACTGAATGGGTAGGAACTACCACAGAGTGGTCCTAAATTTTACCCAGATGCTCTAATAGTGTTGGAAAAATGCGGATGGAAAATAAACATTGGTTTCTTAACAAAAAAAAAAAGAAAGTCTATGAACTGTAAGTCTTCCTTTTCAGTTAGTAATCACCTTCAACGCAAGCTCTGGGTTGGTGGGGAGAGATGGACAATGTAGTGGATGGGGGAAATACCAGCAGCCTCTGGTTGCCCATTTCCTTTAGGAATAGGCCAAGCCTACCAGAAGAGGCCAAGTTGATTACTCAATATCAGGGAAGAGTCCCAATCTAGCAAAAAGGTGCAGAAAGATGTTCTCCTAAGTACCTCTATTACAGTCTTTTCTCATAACATGACTAAAAAGGTGGCTTCCTGTTAGGTATGTGTGTGTGTGTGTGTGTGTGTGTGTGTGTGTGTGTGTGTGTGTAATCAAGTTTCATAAAATCCCAAATAAGAACATTTTAATGTTTTTATTTTTAGTTTCCTGAAGCAAGATTAGCTTTCTTTTCTTTTTAGGGAAGAAAAGGCTAATTAACACACATAGGACAGCAAGCTCTCCAAATAAAATAATTCTAAATTATTAAATGCAATATAATTAAATTTAATATAATAATTTAGCCAAAGAAATTATAGCATCAAGTATAAATACAGTAGGAAATTTCTAATCTGATGGAGGAATAATTAAGTTTAAGGCACACATTAACTCCTCAGAGTAGGGACCATTTATGGGCAGTGAGGGAGGTGATAAGCTTGCAGAAGAAGGGTGAAGTGGGAGCTGTTTTGATTTTCACTTTGCCTTTAGAATCTAATTGTTCTTATTACCATGCTGAGAAAATATGCAATGGATGCCTTTGCAGTGAAAATTTTCACTCCCTTGTGATAAACTAGGTTTCTAGTAAAGATGTAAAGAGGTATCATTGCAACAGTTTGATTACATTTTTTGGTCTGTCTAGTTTAAAGACCCAAATTAATATTCTGACTCAAGTCCAATGACTCCTAGTTCTCATATGGTAGAATTTTCCAGAGTTATTCTAGTACTACTTTACAACCTCTGATTCTGAATAATTTGTTGTAAACATGGCTAAAAATCTCCATCAGCAAAGAAAATGATGACTCAGTTTTGAGCCATTAGAATTAATGGGAAAAGATTAAGGTCAAGTCAAATCATACTTTTATCAATATCCTTTATTCTAGATTTTGTTAATTATAATGGAATATTCTTTTAAAATTTATTCTGAAGTAGAAAAATCATCAATAAACATGAACATTTCCATATAGAGAATTGTATATGAAACCATGAATCTATTACAACCTACATTTTTGCACATATATTTGAAATTCTTCCTGATAGTATTAACATGACCTTGATTATCCATGTTATCCTCTGGACCTCTTGCTACTTTCTTCTGTATGCTTAAAATGTTTTATTTATACTACACTTTTATTTATCTTTTTCTTCTTGATGTTGTTGTTCTTTTCTTCCTCCTCCTTCCCCTCTTTGTTCTCTCCTCCTCATCATCATCAGTAGTCTCCCAAATCCACTTCCTCAAAAAAACTCATTCCTTTTAAGAAATAAGTTCAATCAAGGAAAAAAATTAATATTGAATTGATCAAATCTAAAAATATATTTCTCATTCTTTATCTATAGTTCATCTTGTTTCCACCCAAAAGTAGGAGACATGCTTTATCATGAAACTTTTGAAGTAACAATTGGTCATTGAATTGATCCAAGTTCTAATATCCTTCAAAGTTATTTTTCCTTTACGAAGTTATGGTCATATTAAAAACGTGTCTGGTTTTTTCCTTCACTGAATTCTGAATAAGTTCATGTGTCTTTTCAGGTTTCTTTGAATCCATTTTCTTTGTTATTTCTTACAGGACAATGATATTTTCTTATTCTTATACTATAGTTTGTTTATAAGAACCCTTCTCAACCTTAGTTTTCAGTTCTAGTGGTGTTATAAATATTCTTTACACACACACACACACACACACACACACACACACACACACACATCCTTTCCCTTCTTTGCTCTCTTAGGGTTAAATGCAGTACACACAATTTAGTGAATTCATTTTCTAGAATGGTTGAACCAATTAATAAATCAATCAGTAGCACCTCTCTTAGCCCCTCAAAAATTGTGATATTTTAATTTTTGCCATCTTTGGCACTCTTATGGGTGTGAGGTAGAAATTTAGAGTTTTCCTAATTTGCTTTTCTCTTTGGTGTATTCTTTCATATGTTTATTGACAATTTGTATTTCTTCTCTAGAATACCATTTCTTTATAATTTCTCCATTAATTGTGCATCAATGACTTTTCTTCTTACATTATTCTATCAGTTCTCTGTTAGCCTTAAGCTCTTTATCAAAGAAATTCTCTGTGAAGAGTATTTCCCAGTTATTTAATCTTCCTAATTCCACTGCACTGTTCTTGTTATCATTTTTATGTGTTAAATATTGCTCATATTACCTTCTGTATTTCTTTTTTTCTCTTATTTGATTGAGAACTCTTAGGACATCCATTGTTGTGAAAGACAACCTCTTCATTCTCTTAATGGTTTATAACATGAGTTTTTATATATCTAGGTTGTGCATCCATTTGGAGCTTATATTGGTATATAATACATTATGTGAAATTGATCTAAACTCAATTTTTCCTAGTTGTTTTCCAATTCCTAGCTGTTTTGCTGACTAGTGAGACTTTACGCTAGGAGTTGGCATACTTGGGCTTATTGAACACCATGTTACTGTGCTCAGAAGCATGTTAGTTCTTGGTTATAAATTCTCCTGATTTCTATTTTCTTAACCTGTCCCAAAATGATTATTACTTCAGAGCATAATTAGAAATTTGGTATTACTAGACTCACTATCTTGTTATTTTTTTCTTGAGATTTTTGATCTTTTGTTCCTACTAGTGAACTTTATTATAACTGTGTGTAGTTCTACAAAGTAATTCTAGAGTTGGTTAATTAATGTGATATTAAATCTTAAATTAATTTTGCTGCATTGTCATTTTTCATATTTATTTGGTCCAACCACTAACAAACAATTCTCTAAATGTTTGTCTCTATTTCTATAAAGAATATTTTGAATTTCAAAATATTTAATACATTCTTTAGTTATCTTGAGTGGAATTGCCTTTTGTATCTCTGATTATTATTGGTGGTAATTTGCAAATTAATTAACTAAGAATTAATATATATTAATATTAGTGATAGCATACTATTGATTTGTATGTGTTTATTTCACATTCTTCTGCATTACTTAGATTATTGTTTTCATTTATTTTAGTAGAATCTCTAGAATTTTCTAAATAAATCATATCACTTGCAAAAAATCAATAATTTGTTTCTTCTTTGTCTTTGCTTAATTCTCTGTCATTTTCTTGACTTAGGACTAGAGCTTCTAGAAATATATTAAAAATAATGACTGCATTGAACATCTTTTATTTATCCCTAACATTTCTTTTCTTTTCTTTTTTTTTGTTAGTTTTTGCAAGGCAGTGGGGTTAAGTGGCTTGCTCAAGGCCACACAGCTAGGTAATTATTAAGTGTCTGAGTTCAGGTACTCCTGACTCCAGGACCAGTGCTCCATCCACTGAGCCACCTAGCTGCCCCATCCCTAACATATCTAAAAAGAACTTTAGTGTTAACTCATTAAAGGAAATACTAGTTCTTTATTTTTAATTTTTATTAACATATTATGGAGAGATCTATCTATTTATATGCTTTCTAGTTATTTTAATATAAAGAATATTATATTTTTTCAAAAGTTTTCTCTGCAACAAATGTCAATCAGGTGATTTTTATTGTTTTTATTATTTATAGTAAATACAAAATAATCCCTCATAATTCTGGGACTCCCAAAATAACAATAGATTGATTCTCTCAGTCAATAACATATTTCCAGTGCAGTGTGAATGATTTTCATTTTCTGATCAAAGCCCTATACTCTTCTTTGTGGATTAAGAAATTTCTTTATGGGGCAGCTAGGGGGTGCGGTGGATATAGTACCAGCCCTGGAGTCAGGAGGACCTGAACTCAGACACTTAATAATTACCTGGCTGTGTCACCTTGGACAAGTCACTTAACCCTATAGTCTTAAATAAATAAAATTTGAAAAAAAGTGATTTCTTTATGAAGTTGTAAGAAGATTCCTTGGCACCTTTATACATTGCTTTATACAATGCATTATACACTGCAATTATGTTTTTTTTTCTTTTGTGAGATATATATGTGTTGAAGGAAGAAGTGCCATTTGTTCTTTGTTTTGAACAGGGTCAATGACATTACCAAGTAATGTCTTGACTTATTAGTGAATCTGATTTAAGTGAAGCAGAAATTACATAAAGTTATCAGTCTTACTGTCTCTTATAGAATCATCAAAAGTCCAGGGGTAAAACAAAAGGCAGGACAATTGGAGAAGGTCTTAAATGCAGTGGATGACTTTGTCATCTTTAATGTCTGGCCAACCTCTAAGTGCTGTCTTCATGATCATTGAAACAAATTGGTCCCATTCCCCATTTTGCTGGGGAATGTATTCACATACTTGAAGGAGATATCTTCCTAACTCACCAATGTTTTAAAGGCTTATCACTTACTTTCAGCCTGGTTTAGCCCATCTTCAAAGACAGTTTTATTGAATTGTGTCTGCTGCTTGTGCTGTAGCTTCTTGGAATCACAGGTGGGAGTGGGGTGAAGGTGGATACCAAGGTGGATGAACAGTCTGGAAAAGGGCTTGATAAACCTCACACCAGGTTTCCATTATTCCAATTGTAAAGAAAAACAACTTTGAAAAGCTGAAAAACTCCAGTGAAGAACCATCCAGTACTACAATGGACCACACACTGATGAAACATATTTCCGACCTCCTGAAAGAGAGGATCCAGAATTAAAGATTCATTTTGGGGGTGGCTAGGTGGTACAGTGGATAGAGCACTGGCCCTGGAGTCATTGATACCTGAGTTCAAATCTGCCCTCAGACATTTAGTAAGTACCTAGCTATGTGGTCTTGGGCAAGCCACTTAACCCCATTTGCCTTGCAAAAAAAATTCATTTTGGATTTTGCATGCTAGTATGTATGTATATATGTATGTATATATATGCATATATTATATATTCTTGACTAGGTTTATTTATTACAAGGGAGTTGGGTTTTTTGTTTTAAAGTTGAAGGGAAAGGATGAGGAGAATAATTTTAAGTAATGTCTCAGAGAAAAGGTAAAAAAACAAAAGAGTTATTGAAGCATTTTTAAAAAAAATCAAAGAAGAGAATAAAGGTTTTCACAGGGAGATACAAACAGAACAGCATTAAATAACATACTGAATTTATGATGTATAAGAAATTCATTTTCCTTTCATTTGTTCTTTGTATATGGAAATTTATGTATGTAGAAGTTCCTTTATATTAACATTCTTTATATATGGAAATGTTTGTTTTCATATTTACTTGTAGTCATACAATTAGAAGTAAGAATAACTAAGTATTATTTTTAATAATTAATATTTTACATGGTTGTTTAGAAAGTAGAGTCAGGTCTATGTTCTCAACTTTGAGTCTGAGTCAGATAGCTATTCTAAAAATTAAAATAAAATAAAATGATAAAAGTAATGAGATCAGAGTGTAAAAACTTTGGGTAATGCTTAACTCCAGGTAAAAAATGAGAATCCAAATTTTTATAAAGTACTGAATTAAATGATAGACAGAATGGTAAAATTAGGAAGACCTCTGATGTGCACTGGTCTTTCTGTATGTCTATGTCATTTAATTTTTCACGGACTCATAAAAGGAGAATATAAGTTGGATATCTATCTGTATTATGTATGGGAATTTCCACCCAGAATTTCTCCATGCACTCTGTTGATGAAATCACAATCCAAACCAGTTCCTCCCCCAAAAAACATAACATTCACACTAAACTGATAAAGTATTAACAATGCCATCATTACAATCAGAAAAAAAAAAACATCTTCTATATATTCTAGTCTAAAGTTTAAGTCTGTGACATTAATCACTTAAACACTTTTTCATCTTATGGGTCCTAATTGGGTTTTAACATAGTGACATATTGTTGACTTTGCTCCAGTACATCTCTCGTATAAATACAGCACACAGACAGAAAACTACAACCCTAGAATTATATCTCAAGCTGCCTCTTTTAGTGTATTTCCTGGTTTAGTATTTCACATGACTTGCTAATTTTTCTTTGAGGATGTCACTGCTGGCTTTGGCCAGTCATGGTGATGAACACATTTCTTAAAATGTGTCACAGCAGGTTGTGAAGCAAAGAGAATCCTGGAAAAAAAACAAATGCTCTCAAGTAATTACCCACAAACAGCACTGTTGCCAGAAACACCTTTTGGTATCTTCCTGAACAACAAACTGCATTGCCTTATGTTAGCTTTCATGGCCAGTTTACCAAGTCTTAAATCACTGGCTGAAACATCATCTCAGTCGATGAGGCCTGAAATCCTGTCTTATGACCTATGGAACACAAGGATGAAACATGATTAGAGTCTGTTGTCATTTTTGCTATAATTAACTGCCCATTCTGTCATTTATAGTCCAGCTGAGAACTCTAACTTGCAGCAGGAGGGCAGAAAATCTGACCTCCTTCAATCATGAGTTACTAAATGTGGTGCTGAAAAGACATAAGGGCATCCAATAAAACTCTCCCTTGAGCTCTTTGGCTTGCTATTCTAGCTTGTCGTTCTCACTTTCACTGAGAACAATTATAAATGATTACATTGCCACATTAAACTTGATTTTTGTGAGTTAAAGATTCCTGCCATATTATTATTGTGACCCTTTTCCATTTAATTGGTAATATATATATATATATATATAAAATATATATATATACATATATGTGTGTGTGTGTGCTTATAATCAAATAGTTAATCACCAACTATCATTATTGAGTACCAATTGTGTATAGAGTATAGTATTAAAGATGGAATGGAGGCTTACATAAGACTCATGGTAAAGAAGACATACATTTATGAACTTGGGAAAGTGTGGATTCATTTTGTTAATTATGTCTATTTGTTGCAAGGATTTTCCTCCCTTTCTTTTTAATGGTGGGGGAGGAGATATAGTATAAGAAAATTATAAGAAAAGTGGCATAAGAAAAGGAAGAAAAGGACAACAAAAAGATAAAGAAAAGGCATAGAAGGGAACAAAAGGAATTTCAGAAGGAAATACAGATTACCAAGGGAAACTTTGAAAATTATAGATTGAATTTATTATGCCTTTTTAAAAAGCATGGTGTCTGTAATAAAGACTCATGATTTCATAATCAACCATGTATTTCTTGTCTACTTTGTATACAAAATACTCTTTTCTGGTGTTTGTTAAGTGCAGATTATTAAATTTTTTTAATTTTGAGGGGAAGATTATGAAAGAAATATAAGAGCAATCTATCTTCAAAGATTTTAGCATCTGGGCTCGATAGCGCTTGACGAAATTATACTAAATAATAAATTTACTCATGATTCAGAGGAAATTTTAAATCAACTCCAACTCAGTATTATCTCTTTTCCTATTCATTATCTCAATTCCTAATTATATGACAGTGGTTTCAAAAGCTGGGTTTTTGTTCTTCAGAAATGCATGAAATGATGTAGAATGCTAGAAGAAAAATGGGGATCAGAAACTCCGTATTCTAGCAAGTTCACTTTCTATTGAAGGCTATTCCAGTTGAGAGCAAGGATGGCCTGCCAGTTACTTTCCTTTGCTATGCTTTACAAATCATGAGCAGGATGGGTAGTGGCCAAGTGAGAAATCAGAATATCCAAGGTGCCAGAACCCAGGTTAGAGGCCAGGACCTGAACCAGGGATGGCAAGGTCTACAAGAAATTCCAGGCAGGGATAGAGTTGAAAAGCAAAAACTGAGAAAGGTTGAGTTGTGGGTTCACAGGACTAAGGAGGAAATGTGATGCAGGAGTGTTTTGGGAACAATTTCCCTTTCCTCTTTCCATCTCCTCATCTCTCCAAGGAATACCAAGATGTCATGGTCTAGACAGATATTGAATAACAAGGGGCTCAAGGGCAGGCAAGACTCCAACAGCTGACAGAAAACTGGGACCAGTCAGATGCTGAGGTGGCTGTGAGAACTTATCTTGACAGAGGATTCACTAGCAGCTGTGGCCATCAAAGTTGCCCCTGGGAGTAGGAAGGCCAGGTTCATTGTGTTGGGGGAAGATGAAAACTAATCAGTCGGCAAATATTCATTAATGATCCATTATATGCTGGTGTTTTAGTAACTTGGAATCCAAAGACAAAAAATAAAATAGTCTATTACCCTCAAGGAGCTTATACTTCATGGGAGAAACAATACACACACACACACACACACACACATATGTATATATATATGTACATATATATATGATATATACAAGAAAAGCATATAGAGAAATATGAAGCAGTGATATCATGGTTAAACACTGAACCTGAAGTTAAGAAGACCTGAGTTGAGTTCAAATTCTGCTGCAATCACTTATTATTTTGTGACAACGGGTAAGTCACTTAATTTGCCTTTGTTCCCTCATCTATAAACTGGAGATAACAATAGTACCTCCCTACCAGGGTAGTTGTGGGGAACAAATGAATTTCAAATAATTGTAAAGCACATCGGATAATGCTTGGTACATAGTAAGAGTTCTAATTGCTAGCTATAATAATAATAATAATAATAATGATAATATAACAATAGCAACAACAAAAATAATACTCTACACTTAAAGTGACATATAAATGTTAGCTATCATTATTAGCTAGTATAAGGTAATTTTAGTAGGAAGCACAAGAAGCTGGGAAATCAGTACAGACTTTGTCTAAAAAGTGTTACTGGTGCTGAACCTTGAAATAAAGTGGAGATTTTGAGAAGCAAAATTTAAGAGAAAGTGCATTCTAGGTAACAGTAGCAGTCAGTGTTAAGAGGGGTACACTATATGAGGAACAGTAAGAAGTTTGACTGGATTGAAGATAGCTTGAAGGGAAGTAAAATATAATTAGTATAGAAGATAGATTGGGGCCAAATTCTAAAGAACTGGAAATGTCAAAGATTTACTCAAAAATATACAGACAATGAACAGGGCAATTGCAATGGAAGAAAGATTATCTCTAATTGGAATGAGTTGTTATTTATTCTTCATTTTCAAAGAATACTAATGACATCATGGATGATATCTTGACTTGTGTGGGAATTGGATTTGAGGCATAGTTGCACTAAGCTATCAACTTCACTTTTCTTTTCCAGAGTCACTGAAATCTAATGGCAAGACAAAAGTCAAGATGACTAGCAAAGACCCAAGATGCAGTGGATGATCTTGGCATCTTTGATGCCTTCACAGAGTCTATTTCAGTCATCTTCATGACCATTGGAACAAGTTGTTCTTATCTTCCTATTTCACCTGAGAAAGTCTTCACAAGATTGAAGTAGATAATCTCTCTAATTCACTAACAGATTCGAGGCCCATCAATTACTCTCAAGCTGGTTTAGCCTTTCTGCTGAGACAGTTTACTGAGATATGGTCACTGTGTTTATATCTTCTTAGAGCCACAGATGAGATTTGAGAGAAATATGAACCCAAAAGTGAATGAACAATCCAGAAAAGGATTCAGCAAGCCTTCACACCAGAAATATTAGTCCTGGAATTCCCTGTACATCCAATTGGAAGGGTTCATTTCCTCTATATCTCAGTTCCCATGTGAATCATTGATCCAAGTTCTTCAAGAACTACATATATAATTTTGACCATGTGTGACTGTTACATTAGATCAGGTTATAAGCCCCTCTAGATTTTCCAAAGATGAAATAAAAGAAGATGGAAGTTGTAAAAAATCGACATATGCAAATGAGAAATGTTCTAGGGACCTAACTCTAATTTGATTTATGGTGTTGCCAGCTGTCCAATGTCCACAGTTAAAGATGAACTCAAGATGTTTTTTTCTGGAGACTTGTCAGGAAATCACTCTCCCATTGTAGCCAACAATGTGACTATTTGGAGGAAGAAATAGATCCATGCAGTAATAATTTATTATCTACCATAAAAAGATACCCTTACCTCCTTGACTTTTGGGTAATATTACATGTAAGAGAAATCTGCTAATGTTTGAAATAAATTTACTATTATTCTAGGTTTTTCTTAACCTCCACAATAGTCTGTTTTAATCTATATAACTGAGTGGAATAAGCTGAATGTTTCAAATGAGATATAAACAGGATAAAATATGAATGTAAATGAAAATATGTAATATAAACCTAAGAGATTATTGAGTTCAACTCTTTCATTTTGTAGCTGAAGAGACTGAATCCTGGGTAGAGGAAGATAGCTGCTCAAGGTCAGCAATAAGTGTGATTTGAATTCAGGATCTCTGGCTTAAAATCCAGGGCTCTTTCTGTAATGCCATTCTAGTTTTTAAGACTGAATTTTTATGATGTTCCTTAGTATTTGAGGCAAATTCGATGTCATATGTATTACTGAAACTTAGTGGGATGAAACCCACAACTGAAATATGGTTTTCTATGGATATGCCTTATGTAAAAGAAGCATGACTCTTTGACCCATCAATATCACTAGTAGACCTATAACTCAAAGAGATCAAAGAAAGAGGAAATATAAACAATTTAAAAAAACCATAGCATTTTTTTTAATGACAAAATCCTGGAGACAAAGGAGAAACCCATTGACTAGAGAATGAGTGAACAAATTTTGGTATATGAAGGTAATGGAATTTTATTGTATCATTAGAAATGATGAAAGGGACTATTTCAAAAAAACCTCAAAAGAATTATATTAAAAGGCATACTGAAGTAAGCAGTACAAAAATAATAATACAAACACAATGACATTGTAAATATAAGCAACTTTGATAGACTTAGGAACTATGATCAATATAATGACTCATGAGAATTCCAGGGGACCTGTGATGAAGCAAGCTATTCACTTTCTGATTTAGAGGTAGGGGATGGACTCAAGATTAACAATGAGATTATTATAACTCCTGGAGATTATCATGGAAAAGAAAAGGAGAGTTTATTATATAGTGTCATACACTCTCAATTTTTGGAAAGAAGATTTCAAAGGGTTCTGGAGAAAGACAGTGAGGATTCCATGGACTAAAGTTCTACTGTGTAAATCAGTCAAAGAGGAATGGAAATTTTTCAGAAATGAAGTTCTGAGGATGGGTAGATGTCTCAGAGCTTCACAATTAACTTTGATTTAAAAAGATACACATAGAAGATGGGTAAAAGGACAGTTAAAAAAGGATGGCTAAGAGCATGCCATAATCTTGTGTCAGGAGTGTTAATGCTTGGATTTGGTCAAATCTGGCAAGGAAAAGTAAGGATGATGAAGTTTTTATTTTTTTCCTCCCTTTCTTAGTTAGCTATAATGGGGAAAAGAGAAAGACCAAAGAAAGAATATGGCCATTGATTGAGGTGGATGACCATTATAACTAGGAAAGACCATTATAACTGGAAAAGCTGCCAAAATTTGCTTCTATTTTCTTTACTAAAGAAAACAATTCCTGGATTTAAATGGACAAAGCAAAATGACTCACAGGGGATTGATATGCAAGATGTGTAAGGAGATACAATAAAATCATCTACCTGCCACTGATGAATTCAAGTCACCTGCCTCAGATAAAATACATTCTCAAACATTGAAAGGATTATTTAGTCAAATTGTTGAACTATTATCAGTAGTAATATTCAGGAGATGAATAGATTTACCACTTCCTTTTGAAAGGTAAATCTATTCATTTTCAAAAAAAAAAGAAAAGTAATATGCAAACTAGAGATCAATGAGCCTAACTTTAATTCTGGGAAAATTCTACAATGGATCATTAAATAGTAGACAGGTGAACAGTTAGAAAAGGAAATGTTATCAAATACACAGAAACAGAAACAGACACAGATAGAGATAGACAGACAGACAGACAGACAGACACATACACACACACACACACACACACACACACACACACACACAAACACAAACACACCCACTCCATCATGAATATCAGGCCTTATCAGATTAATCTCATTTCCTTCTCCCTCAACCCCACGGGATTATTAACCTGATTCAGTGGAATATTGTTATTACAGTAAAGCAGATGTCATATTTTTTAGAAGAGAGATGAGAAACAGACAATAGTACAATTAGATGGAATTGAAATGAGTTGAAAGGTAGGACTCAAAGAATAATCCTTTGTGTTTCAAAAATCAACTTGAGTAAAGGTTGCCAGTGGAATGTTCCAGTCATTTGTATTTGACCTTGAACTTTTTAACATTGTTTATTTGCATCATAATTTGCTTATTGATTTGTTTGTTTAATGTTTGTCTATTTGCCACCGAGTCTCCCTATCTTGGCCAGGTTGGAAGTGCTACTCACAAACTCTATTCTAATATTAGCCATATTTTAGTCTGTTCTTTTTCTGACTGGGGCTAGTTTGTCTTTCCCGAAGTAGGCTGATGATGGCTCCTGGCTTAAGGAAACTCACTCTATTGGGACCTGAGTTGGGTTTGACATGCAGTTGACTTTAGTTCTATTGTAGCTTAGAACTTTCAATCTGGAGTGATCTGGTCAGTTAACTAGCCTTTACCAAGCCAGGGGCTGTTCTAAACTCTGGGGACTCACAGAAAGCAAAAACAAAAAAATAAACAAAAACAATAACTAAGGGAGGCTAGGTGACACAGTGGATAGAGCACCAGCCCTGGAGTCAGGAGGACCTGAGTTCAAATCCGACTTCAGACACTTAATAATTACCTAGCTGTGTGGCCTTGGGCAAGCCACTTAACCCCATTTGTCTTGCAAAAAAAAAAAAAGAAAACAAACCAATAACTAGCCCCAGCTCTCAAGAAGACCACAGTCTAATGGAGGAGACAACATACAAACCATTATGTATGAACAAAGACATACAAGATCAATTAAGGTTAAATTTAGAGGGAAGCCACTAAGATCAAGTAGGATTAGTAAAGGCTTCTTTAAGGTGGACTTCAGATGAAATTTAAAGAGTAGGGAAGCTAGGAGGAGGAGATGAAGAAAGATATTGGTCCAGGCCTGGGGGATGATCCATAAAAAAACTGAAAGCTGAGAGTCTGGAGAGGGAGTGCCATGTTGGAGAAACAAAAAATGACCCTGTGACTGGATTGGAGATTGTCAGGAGAGTAAATTACCAAAAGATAGGAAAAGTACAAAGGGCTTTGAAAGCTAAACAGAATTTTATATTTGATCATGAGCCTTCAGAGTTTATCAAATGGGTTTTGTGTGGTGTGTGTGTGTGTGTGTGTGTGTGTGTGTGTGTGTGTGTGTGTGTGAGAGAGAGAGAGAGAGAGAGAGATAAAGACAGAGACAGAGAGAGAGAGAGAGAGAGAGAGAGACAGAGACAGAGACAGAGACAGAGACAGAGACAGAGACAGAGACAGAGAGACAGAGACAGAGGCAGAGAAAAGGAAACAGAAACAGAGACAGAGACAGAAAGAGACAGAAAGAGAGACAAATAAAGAAATCACTGGAGAAAGAAATGGCAAACCATTCCAGTATCTTTATCAAGAAAATCCCATAGACAGTATTGGTGTGATGCAGACAGTTCATGGAGTCACAGAGAGTCCCATATGACTATGATTTTTTCCATTAATTTTGTTAAACATTTCCCAATTACATTTTATCCTGGTTTAGACAATACTTCGGAATGTTGCCTGAATTGGTGCTAGACTCCTTTCTTTTTCCCATCAACCTCTCGATTTAAGGGGAAACTGTGTTTGGAAGCAGGAGCCAGAAAACTGTCTTAATTCCCTCCTTTCCTATCAAACATCATCTTTAGTCAGTCTTGAGATGTGTTTCAGACTTGATTTGAACTAGTTGCCTTTTTAAGATTTATTTCTTGTTTCCTTGAATTCCCATTGAATAACACTTTTAACAGACCAGTTGAAATGACAGTGGGTTTGCTCAATAGTATAGTTTTTGGAGCAGCTTAGAGAAAAAAAAATTGTTTTATACTCATTTTTTAAGAGTTGCATGTTTTTGTTATTTTGTCTCTTTAAAAAGCATATGCTACTGACTATCAGAAATTATGATTGCCTTCCATGTGATCCCTCTCACTATCCCTATAATTTTCTGGAAGAAAGTGAACCTCCCTATCCACTATTCCTGTTAGTATTGATTCCCCCATTAGAATAAAAGCTCCTTGAGGGTAGACAAGTAGTTGCTTTTGTATTTGTGTCTCTAGAGTTTAGTATACATAATGCTTGATACATAGTAAATGCTCGATAAATCCTTTTTCACTCATTTGTTGGTTTATCCCTTTTTACTGCTGCTATAACAGATGTTCCCAGATAAACCATATCTATTTTAATGCTCTTGGGGGAAGGGTAGAGTGGATTGACAGTTATTCTGAGAAATACAAATGTCCAATGAAATTATATTCTTTTTACTTTTGGACACATGATGAAAATGATTCTGTGAATTTTCTCCCCCCCCCCCTTCTGAGGGGAGAACTTGCAAGCTGGTCTTTAGTTTAATTTGTTGTGTCATTTGACTTTTTTTGGACATATTTCAGTTGCATCTGTAGTATGTTAAAGTGGTGATCATTGGGCAAACAGCTCAAACTAAGCATGTCATTCAGTCATTTTTCAGTCATGAAACTCTATGTAGTTCCATTTAGGGTTTTATTGGCAGAGATACTGAAGTGGTTTGCACTTTCCTTCTCCAGATCCCTATATAAATGAAGAAATGGAGGTAAACAGGGTCGAATGAATTGCCCAGGGCATATGCCCTAAGTATATGAAACCAGATTTGAATTTACAAATTTCCTGACTTCAGATGTATAACTCTATACATTGTGCCACAAAACTACATTAAATTAAATCTTGCAACAGTTATGGTTTGCAAATCATATGTCTTAGGATCAAAAACTGTCACTATGAAAGCAAAGAACGTTATAAGAGGCTAAGGGCTATTTTATATTTTTGTCCATTTTATGGAATACCACTGTCAAAAGAATTTACAACAACAAAGTTAACTTTTTGGTGGTATGACATCTTTATTTAGTTAATCAAAAAGTGTAGGTACATGCTTATAATGATCAGAACTCGGGCTCTGTTGGCATAGCATTTGAAAAAGCAGGAGTACCTCCATGTTTATGGTAGTACCTTCAAGTAGGACTTTAGGGGAAGAATAGTTCTATTTACAATGCAATTAATAGGGAAGTAGATAAGAAAGTTATGGTATATTAATAGGATGAACTATTATTGTAATATAAAGAGCAGTAAATATGATTAATTCTCAAAATTGTGGGAAGACATATGAAATGAAACAGAATGAAGAAAGTAGAGCTCAAAGAATAATAGACATATTAACCATAACAATGTAAATGTAGTCGACATAGAGCACAAGAAATTTCTCTAAAAGAAAAATCATATTATTGATTAGTTAGTTAGTACCATAGTATTGAGGTTAAAGGACTTATGCTTTCTCTTTGTTAACAATTATAAAAAAAATGGGTAAAATATATTCCTTTTTGGTGGAATATAACTTCTAGAGGGATTTGTTGTTATCCATTATGTATCGAAATAAAATGTAGTGATAAAATTTTTTAAAAGATGCTACAAACTTTTGTGTTAATACAAAATATTTTCTCCATCCCACAAAAACTTTAGTCTTTTTAATTTAGAAAAATGTGAATTTTGAATAATTTACACATCTAAAACCTTATTAAATTATGTTAGAATGTTGTATGGAATAAATTAACACATTTCTATACCTCACTCAGAATAAAAGAAAATGATTCGCATAAATCCAATTAACTTTCTAGTATTTGACAAGTAGCTCTTTTGTTTTTTGCTTGTCTTTTGGATCTTTCACTGACCATCAATTCTACTTAATAGGTAGGGGAATTAAAAGGATAAAAAATATTAATTAGGTATCGTAGCTATTCTCTGTTTTAAATGATTTGAAAGATTAGAACCATTACCTATGGATTTCCACTTCCCTATGCTATTCCTACTCTTCTGACTTCCTGTTTTACCCTTCTTCTCCTATTGTAGTTCTCTAGGACCTAGACCTGCTTTTCATGAATTTGCATGTTAACCTTGTACAGGGACTATGCTAATCTTCTCTGGATCTTTCCAATTTTAATATATGTGCTTGCTGAAGTGGGCACCTAGATCTTCTCTTACAGGTTATCTCTAATATTGATTCCTCTACTGGTGACCTTGTCTACCTGTCTCTCACCTTTTCTGGAACCTGGCATGTTGGATCTTTGGGAATCTGGATATCTTAAATCTAATCCCCAAATCTGTCAAGCTACAAACTTATAAACTGGATATCTTACATCTAATTCCCAAATCTACCAAGCTACAAGCTTACAAACATTAATTGATACTACCTTGCCCATAACCAAGGTGGGAAACAAATTGGGTTTATCCTTTCACCTCCCTTCCCTATAAAACATTTAGCTTTGTTTAGTTTCAGAGTGTAATCTTGATACATGAAGTGACTGTGAGAATTTCAAGAACTTGGTGTAATAATGGACCAGGTCCTATGTACTGTATCTCACAAAGGTCAAAATGGAATAGTTCCTCTAGCCTTGATCTGAAGTCCATGGAACTTAAAAACCTCTGATGACATTTCTGATTGTGTCTCTTCCTTGCCTTTTCCTGCCCTACTCTGCAGGTGTGGGTAACTTCTCTGGTTTGGAAGTGGATATTGGTCTGCTTGTTGAAGAGTCAGATACTGTCACAGTTTGAACTATAGAATGGTCTTGGATCATTCCTTTATTGCTCCTGCCTCCTCCTCCATGCTCCCTTGGGTGGCCCTAATTAAGCCACAAGGTCTACCCTTAACATACCAGATAAGAGTGCATATTGCTTTCACTAGTGACTGGCTTATCTAATTCTTCTTTGAAGTCTCTTTAAGTGAGGTCATTGTACTCCAATACCTCTTTGTAGATATATGAGAATTGAATGTGTAATTGAAATTGATAGATCTCCAACTTTAATGGACTTGCTCATTCCAATAGTGCAATAATCAGGGACAATTTAAGGGTATCTGCAACAGAGAATACCATTTGTATCCAGAGAAAGAATTGTGAAGTTTAAACAAAGACTAAAGATTATTACCTTCAATTTTTAAGAAAAAAATGTCTTACGCACTACATAATTTTGCTATCTCTAACTTTTCCCCTCAATTATATGTTTTTTCCTCTCAGCACATTCAACTTCGATCAATGAATAGCATGGAAACAATGTAAAGATTATCAGACTGCCTTCTATGGGGGGGAGGGGAGAGGAAAGGGAGGGTTGGGGGAAAAAAGTGTAAAATTCAAAACCTTACCAAAAAATGATAAGTAGAAACTACTATTGTATATAATTGGAAAACAAATAAAATATTTATATAAAAAAGAAATTGATAGATCTCAGATTTTTAGAGTTTAGAGGGAGCTGTTAGACCATTAAGGGCAACTCTAGTGTTAAAGATGAATAAACTGATTTTCACCTTGCATGGGGTCACACAGCTCATCAGTGATAAAACTGGGCTTTGACCCTAAACCACCACAAAATGTCCTTTATTGGAAGAATATATAAAAATGAAGATTATAATTTGCTAGCTCCATACTGAAATTACCAAATTCATAAGAGAAGCAGTGTAATGTTGGGAAGGAAGAGTTGACCCCAGGAAAAGGTGCAAGTTCTTTTATTAAATAAATTTATTTATTTTGAATTTTACAATTTTCCCCCTAATCTTTCTTCCCTCCCCCAATCCCCCACAGAAGGCAGTCTGTTAGTCTTTACATTGTTTCCATGGTATGCATTGATTTAAGTTGAATGTGATGAGAGAGAAATCATATCCTTAAGGGAGAAAAAGTATAAGAGATAGCAAAATTACATAACAAGATAAGTTTTTTTTTTTAATTAAAGGTAATAGTCTTTGGTCTTTGTTCAAACTCCACAATTTTTTCTCTGGATACAGATGGTATTCTCCATTGTAGATACCCCTAAATTGTGCCTGATTTTTGCACTGATGGAATGAGAAAGTCCTTTAAGGTTGATCATCACCCCTATGTGGCTGTTAGGGTGTACGATGATCTTTTGGTTCTGCTCATCTTGCTCAGTATCAGTTCATGCAAATCCCTCTAGGCTTCCTTGAATTCCCATCCCTCCTGGTTTCTAATAGAACAATAGAATTCCATCATATCCTAGGTGCAAGTTCTGCAGTGACATATAAAGCTGTGTGACTTAGGGAAGCCAATTAACCTCTCAATGTTCCAGAGAATTTTTTAATACTGTAATTTGTGGGGGCAGCTAGGTAGTGCAGTAGATAGAGCATGAGCCCTGGAGTCAGGAAGACCTGAGTTCAAATTTGGCCTCACACACTTAATAATTACCCAACTGTATGACCTTGGGCAAGTCACTTACCCCATTGCCTTGCAAACCCCCCCCCCCAAAATACTGTAAGTTGCAAAGAAAATTCTGCCCTGCATCAGTAAAAAGAAGTGCCTTATCCAATGAAATCCTAGAATGAATGACAAAGAATTTCTTTAGGATTTTGTATCTATGAAGTATTCTGCTAAATACTGAGGATATAAATTGCAGAACAAGATAGCCTCTGTTATAAAGGAGTCCATGTTCTGATGAAAACAGGGAGATAATTACATACAGGGGTTTAAACTTTAAGACATTTGATAAGGCATAAGAGTCCTTAGGTTGCAGCTGCAAAGCAGATGGTAATTCATTTACTTAAATATAATTTCTATGGCTGATTCCATATCTGTTTTTATGGTCAAATCATTTGACTGACAAAGACTTTGGTGGTGAGAACTTTCCTTCCTTGGTCTTCAGTAGTTGTGGTTTCTGAAAAGGGGTACTTGTTAGCTTGACAGGTCATATCTCCATGAAGATTTTTCCTTAAGATTCTGATAGGATTGGTAGTCTGAGTAGGAAGTCATTCTCAACTATAGGATATTTGACAAATTTTGCTTGAAAGTTGACTGCAGCTTCTTTGTAAATGCCTTTTAGAACTAGTTGCTAGAGGAAAGCTTTATGTTGAAGACATTATAAGGTTGGAATTTTCCTTTGATTTCATTGCAACTATTCCCAGGATTCTTTTATTATTAGTGATTTGAAACATTCTATCATGAGAATACTTTTCAATTCTTCTTTGAAAATATGTGTGTAAGGGCAGCTGGGTGGCACAGTGGATAGAGCACTGGCCCTGAAGTCAGGGGGACGAGTTCAATTACCTAGCTGTGTGACCTTTGGCAAGTCACTTAGCCCCATTGCCTTGCAAAAACCAAAAAAAAATGTGTTTCTTAGATACCGACTCTATCAGAGAAATTTGATACAAATAGTTTTTTTCCCCTTTTGATCACTTCCCTTCTTTGCTTAGGTACATTGGAGTTACCTGTCTGTTGGAGTTCATTGTTGTTGGTAATGTTGGCTATAACAGACTCCTCTTCCAAAACAGTTGCTCCAATTAATGATGACTGTAGGTACTAGGTTAGAAGCACTGTAATTCCCAGGGACCTGGGACTCTAGGTCTTGGTCTCCTTCAGGTCTGAAGGAAGGTAGTGGCCAAATATATACATGTGGTTCAGTACTCCTGAAATATTCCATTTCCTATTTCACTTTTAGGATTCCTTACAGCATAAATTTACTTATACTTAGAGCAGTAATACAAACAGAAAAAGAGAATATAAGGAAGATATAGGAAAATGTCTTTCTGTTGATGTCTTGTTTTTTCTGATTTATTTTATACTGAACCTCGATCAGTCTTATCCTTCCTCTAAGAATCTGAAATTAACAGAGGGGACAAAAAGAAAAATATATAATTTGTGAATCACCTGCTGCCAGTTAAAATAAAATACAGAATATGAGTGAGTTTTTCTAATAAAGTATTTCCTTTCAGTCTTCTAAGAAACTGTCTAAATAGCTAGCAAAGGAATATTTAAAGCTAGTTTTCATACAGTTATGAAAGAGCTGTAAATGGCTGTATTCAAAGAACCATTTAAGCAGTGACTGATGAGAATTTATGCATCTCAGGGGGGAATAGGAAAGGGAAAAATCTACACATTCACATATAAATACAGGATATCTGACAGAATACTGCTTTAAGTTGGGCTATATTTTCTTGTAAATTAATATGGAACTGGTGGTTAGAAGGAACAGTTTTAATGGGGGAAAAATGCTGAAAGTATTGAAAGACTGGAATTTTCTTTTGTGAATTTAGCCTTATGGGGAAGAGCAATGGAAAATTAGGTTAACAATTTTTTAAAATGCAAGAAAATCCCAACACAAAAACAGCACACAAACAAGTTTCGAGCTCAAGTGGATATGATTGATCAGAATGTTTAAAAAGTCTCTCTATCCTTTCCTTCTATCTATATTTCATTGGAATTGGAGAACTCACTACATCTCTCTAATAGTTATAGCTATGTTCAATGGCTTGACTTTACTCTAGAGATCTGTTAATCAAATGATCTTCCAACCCAAACTAAAAAATCTCATGTTACAATTCCAATACTCATTTAATTTTTCTGCCCCTCAAAAAAAGCTTATTTTCTTTTCTTGTGTGTATGTATATATATATATGTATGTGTGTGTGTGTGTGTGTGTTTTGTGTGAGAGAGAGAGAGAGAGAGAAGAAGGAGGAAAAAGGGAGAAAGAGGAAGGAAAAAATTAGCAACCTGAACTTATAACTAATAATGTTTTTACCTGAGTTGAAGGAGTAGTGAAGCAATATAGAGAGCATTCAGACCCAAAGTCACAGTATAAGAAAGGTCAGCATACCCCATTTTCCATATAACATTTTGGTGGAAGGAGACAACCCTTAGATCACCACCACAATGATAGGACCCTAGTGGTGGGATGAGCCTCTTCTGGTTACATTGCATGGAGGCATTTGAGTTGATGGCAATGGTTACTATAGTGATGAAGCATGATTGTTAAAGAAGTATATACTCCATTTGTAATGGACTGACCTGATTTAGACCAGTCTTTTTGTAGTTTAGATTAAAAATTGGAATGAAATGAAACAGGTGTAATTCATTGAATAGTGAACAAAAAGAGTTTTACTCAGTCATTGCAGAGGATATTCAGAGCAAGGAAGGGGTGTTATTCCAAATAAATCATTAATTTAGTTGAACATAGATTTCTGGTGTAGTTTATGCTGCTAGTTTGATCTAAAGTCTCAGGGAGGTTTCCTTCCCCTTGTATACTGGCTGCTTTGTACTTAAGTGACCAGAGTGTTACATCAATGCCTAGCCTCAGCTCCCTGAGCTAATCAAATTTCAAGAACAATTTCAATATAAAAAATGTTGAAGGTATGAAAGGTTTGAAATTTTCTTTTATGCATAAAGCTCTATGGGGAATAGAAAGCAAAAATGAGATTAAAGAAGTTACCAGATTGCAGAGAATAGTGATGATGCAAGACTACCTGGTAGCCCAGAGCAGCCTTAGTTACTGAATTGCACAGTGGGATGACTGATGAGCTCTCAGTAGTAAAAACAAACAAATAAATAAATATTGATGCAATTTAGAGACTGCTAGAGTTAATTTAGCATGAAGATATAGGGTTGATTCTTGGGTTAAGAACCTTCTGGGTACTCTACTGTAATGGGGACCTGCTCCAATATTTCTTCTGCCCTCATCTACTTTCTGACCTTTACCTGCTCAATGAAGAATGGAAAGAGGGAAAAGAAAGTACCTCCTGAAGGCAAATTGAGATGACAGAGATGGTCTTACTAATGGTGATCTTAATAATACTGACTTACACTCTGCTTGCCTTGCTCATCAGCATACTCTTGTCGTTATTAAAGAAATTATTCACACATTAAATTCTAAATGGTTAAACAATCTTAAAATTAATAATCAAAAAAAGGAAGAAAAACAAATCATATACCTGTCACTACTATGGTTAGATGATGGTTGATTGATTGGATGGTTGGTTGGCTTTTTGTTTTTGAAGGGGACCAAAAAGACATTAATATTTCAGAATCAAGGATGAGTCTGACTATGACTGATCAGACTAATGCTAGTCCTAAAGGTTCTATTACAGGTCAGGCATAAATAGTTCATCTGAACATTTGGAGAAGAGCTGTATTTAAATTTACAAATCTCACTTTTATTTTGAGCTACTGTAATTCTGTTTTTTAAAGAAATGTTTTCTTTTTTAAAGCAAAGATGATTATAATGATTTTTTTTGTCCTTTCTTCTCAAAGAAGACCATGACATCAAGGAGATAATGCCATGACAAACCCATGAATTGAATTTGAGTGAAGAGGTGTTATGCTAAGTCACCAGCCCCACTTTCTCCTCCAGAGCCATCTGGATCCAGATATGAATCAGGTTGACTAGAGATGACCCTGGATGTGTGGCAATCAATCAAATGTCTGAGGTCAGATTCGAAACTCCCATCCTCTTGACTCCAAGGTCAGTATTCTATCCATTGTAGTGCCTAGCTGCTCTAAAGCAGAGATAGAGACATTTATAAAAGATAAACTGAAAAGCTTCTATGCAAACAAAATTAATGTACCTAAGATAAGAAAGGAAGCGATCAAATGGGAAAAAAACTATTTGTATCAAATTTCTCTGATAGAGTTGGTATGTAAGACACCCCCCACACACACACACACATTTAGTTTTTGCAAGGCAATGGGTCTAAGTGACTTGCCAAAGGTCACACAGCTAGGTAATTATTAAGTGTCTGAGGCCGAATTTGAACTCAGGTTCCCCTGATTTCAGGGTCAGTACTCTATCCACTTTGCCACCTAGCTGCCCCCCACACACATATTTTCAAAGAAGAATTGAAAAGTATTCTCATGATAGAATGTTCCAAATCACTAATAATAAGAGAAATATAATTCAGAACAATCATAAGATTTCATGTTTCACCCTGCAAATTGGAAAAGATGACCAAAAAATGCTCAATGTTAAATACACTAATTATTTGGAAGCTGTGAGATGATACAACCATTTTGGTAAAATATGCTAATAAAATGACAAAGATATTCATGCTTTTTGTATCAGAGACTCCATAACTTGGTTTTTGTCCCAAGGAACAGGAAAGTCCCTATATATGACAAAATAATTATAGCAGCACTATTGTAGTAAAGAAAAGTATATGCTCAACAATTGTGTAATGACTAAATAGCTGTGGTACTTGAATGTAATGGAATATTACTATACTATGAGAATTGATATATGTGATGAATACAGAGAAGCCTGGAAAAATCTATAAGAACTAATGCAGACAGTGAACTAAGCACAGTTAAGAAAACAATATGCACGGTAACAATAATAATAGAAATGGAAAGAACAATCACATATATTTTATGGTAATATAACAGAACTATAAAGAACAAGCATGACTTATATGAAGAGGTATGATAAGATAGCCTTAAGTCCCCTGTCCTTTTGTATAGGTGCAAGGTCAAAAAGTATTATACATTGCACATATTTTAGGGATTTTTAAATTTATTGACCAGTTGTGCTGATTTTTTTCCTCTCTGGGGAAAGGACACTTGGAATAACTACAATGATTTAAGAAACAGAAGATATCAATAAACACTTATTTAACAAAAGAAGATAAAAATAATATTACCTATTAGTTTGTCTTTCTTGTTGACTTATAAGCAGTTCTTAGTTTTATATATTATTTTATTGCTTTATTTATTTATTTATTTTCTTTCAATCATGTTAATCTCTTTGACTTGGGGGAATTTAAATTTTTGTGTTTAAATTGAGATTTTTAATGTTTAATTTTTTAAGTTAATTTATTTAGTTGCATGCCTAATTCATTGATCTGTACTTCCTCTTTTTTATTTTTAAATGTATTTAAACATATAAGCTTTACTATAAGGACTGATCAGCTGAATTCCCCCAAATTTTAAGCGATAGTTCATTGTATTTGCAATTTTTAGTGAAATTATCAACTGTTACTATAACGTGGTCTTTGACCCACTATTCTTTAGAATTAAGCTATAAAATAACTAATAAATTTTAATGATTTCTTCTTTAATATAATTTTATTACTTTGATTTGTAAAGATGCATTTGATATTTTTTGCTTTTCTGTATTTTGAGAGGTTTTATGATCTTTTTGTAAGGCTGTTATGCTCATCTGAGCAATATATAATCTCTTTTCCATTCCCATTTAAAAGTCTCCAAGGTTCTATCATATTTGCTGTCCCTGTCTTTTTAACTTTATTTGAAGCATAATAAAGTTTGCTCTATATTCTGATTTTTAGCTCTGCATGAATCCTTATTTTTCTTATAAAAATATATTATTGAATTCTGGTTTCTAATCCAGTCTAACCCATTCACATTCAGATATATGATAATTAATTTTATATTTCATCATCCTCTTCTCTTATACTTTTCCTTCTCTTTAATGATGAGATCTGAGGGAATATATATATATATATATATATACATAATCTCATATTATAGTACAATTTATCTTTGTTTAGTTATGATTGTTTGATTTAATTTACCTTTCTATGTTTCTTTTGACTCTTTGATCGTGTTTCAATGTTTCTATTCAGCTCTAGCATTTTCATCAGGAATGACTAGAAGACTTCCAAAAAAATTCATTTTTTCCTTTTGTAAAATTATCCTCAGATTTGCTGAATAAATTTTTCTTAGTTGTAAAATCTCTGGAATATAATATTTCAATTTCTACACTCCTTTATTATGGTGGCTGGTAAATCATGTGTGATCTTTAGTATGGTTTCTTAGTATTTTAATTCTTTCTTTCAGGCTTCTTGCTTCATTTATCCTCTGACCCCAAATTCTTTATTTTGGCTATAATATTTCTGTTTTATTTGGAAATTTCTTTCAGGAAATGATTAGTGAATTTCTTCTATTTCTACTTTTAGGCAAATTTTTATTAAAATTCTTTTAAATATGATGACAAAGCTCTTTTGGTTTTAGGGAGCATGGCATTCAGGTAGGTCAATGATTCTCAATTTTTTTTCTCTCAATCTGTTTTCTAGTTCAGTAATTTTTGCTATGAGATATCTTACATTTTCTTCTATGTTTTCAGTTTCTTTACTTTTTTTATATTTCTTGTTGTCTCATGGAGTCATTGGCTTCTACAAGGTGCATTATAGTATTCAGAGAGATTGTTCCTTGGGAAGGTTTTATGCCAAGGTAATTTCCTTACTTGGCAGTATCTTTACCAATGAAATCACTGGTCTACTCTCTGTTTTTTTGTTTTTATATTACCTTCATTTCTAAATATTTTCCTCCCTTCCTCTATTCAGGGATCCATTCATTGTACAAGAGAAGAAAAAAGAAGAGGAAAAGAAACCCAAACCAGTACTATGACAGTATATGCAATAGAATTCTTTGCTTTAAATGAAGCTTTAGCAAAACCTTTGCCATAAAATCTGTAAGGCTGTTTAAAAATATTCTTTCAGATCAAGATAATTTGAAATCTACTATATGATAAGCTATTTAATAGTGATTGACTTGTATCAACAAAGATAGGAATAATATTAGATACAACAGAACTTTGTAGCAATTTCATTTTCTCCTTTTCTTATGGAATTTAAATTTAATTTAATTTTAATTTACTATATATTTTCCTTAAAACTACAAATCTTAGTTTGTAAATTTGCTTCATATTTTGCTGATTAAATTTCTTGGGACAATGACATTTTAAAATGGTATTATAATGACCATTATATGTTAGGATGCCTAGAAATAGATGAAATTGAAAATAGTTCTCAATCTGTGTTTTTTCCCCTCTCCACTTAAAATTTTGTGTTTCCATTCTCAGAGAAGTCAAATCTCCCAAAATAAATGGAGATCTTCCAAAATGAGTTTGTGGTTTAAGGTTGATTGGAAATAAGACCCTCACACTTGGAGAAAAAAAAATCAATCTTCAAAGACTTTTTAGCTTATCAGAGACCTCTTTTGAATGCTGCTGAATAATAATTCTACTGTGGATCCTAAAAAATATTCTACTTTCTAAGCAGCATGCTGTTTGAGTACTTGTGGACAATCCTCTTTTTTCCAAGTAATGTACCTTTTCATATTGTAGAAGATCTTATTTCCAAATTCTACAGTTTGGGAACTCTTAAGCTTGAAATTACTCTAAGGGCAAATCTCAAAAGGTTAAGAAATCTTTCATTTCTGGCAAAAAAGTTAGATTCTGATGTCACATTGCTTAGAGAAATTAGAATTCTCCCTCTGTGTAAAACACACAGTGAAATATTATCTATAACCCCATCTTTCCCTGCCCTCCACCCTATACTTACATCCCTCCAAATGCTTCTAGTACAAATCATCATTAATTGTTTCTGGGAAGGGGAGAGAAAACTTGTAAGACATATTTACTGGGCTAAAAACTCTAAGAGGAATGCTTATCACCAGAGTTACTGATCAATTCAGTGAGTTCTCAAATAAACCTAATTAGATTATAATACATTACTCTTTATTTAGAGACATTTAAGGATAACTCTTTATGAAAAATTAGGCATACTAAGTAGAACCTTGCTGATAGAACACTGAGACCCAAAGAAGATTCAGAAGAATAGATTCTTAGTGGAGAATGTGTCTCCTTGGTCTCTAAAAGAGAGTACATAACTGACCTCATCCAGTATCTCTCTCTTTTTTTTCAGACCTCACTCTCTACAATTTAATTTATTTCTTCTGAAGTGAAGTAAGGGAATGAGCAAGAGTTTTTCTTCTCCTTCCATTCCAGGAAGAAGTGATGGCAATATATGCCAGAAGCATCTGGCAGAGGTAGCTATAGAGTTGCTCTCACTTTAAGAGAAAATTGATGCCCTTTCAATCAGTTTCTCACTCTAGGAGCAGATGATATAATTCTTGATAGAGAGGCACATATTGAAAGCTGCATGTGCTTCTTCAGGTAGCCTCAAAGGGAAATTTTATGTCAACTTCTGCTTTTCTCATTCCTTTCCATGAGCATAGGCTATCCTTGATCAAGAGGTAGAAGTGGGTAGTACTGAGAGATATCTTGCAGAAACATGTAACAGAAGAGGAAATGTGTACCTACTTAACCCAAGAAGGGAGTTCCAGTTTGGTGGTTGCCTCACGGGTAATCTAAAATTTAAATGTCCAAGTTTAAGAGCTTGGAATCTTGACATTCTAGAGAAAGAGTGGTTTTCCTGATGCAATATGCTTTTTGGAGAAAGAGGAGGATACCCTCTTCTGGGGAGTGAAAACAATGGATTACTTTGGCAGGACTGATCTAACAGTTGGAGATTGTTGGTCCATCAGCCTTCAAAGTATATTAATTTTAGAAGAAAAGTCTAAATCAAAGGACATCCTTAGTGAGTAAGGAGGTAACTTTAAATGACTGTGAAAAAGGAGAATTCATTGTATATCAAGTAATAATCCCAATGGAAGACCAAATTGATTTCATTTTTATTGGGAATAATCTATTTTTGTTCATCATGTGTTTCTGTACCTGTTTATGGAATACTGTGAATTCTATGAGTTTTATTTGAATTAAAATAAAAGCTATTCAGTGCTGTCCAGTATGAATTTGATGCCTTGAGTCCATGTACAGAAGCTGGAGATCCCATTACCCTTATTTGGGGAGACCTAAACATAGGTCATAGCATGAGTATACTAAGGAGATGTACCTGGAATGACTCCAAGTAGGAGCATTGAGCCAGAGAGAAAATTGTCATTGGGGGTCAGCCACCAGGATCAAATCCAATCCATGTTAGTCCAGAGGGATTTAGCCCTTGTTCCATGGACTATAAATATTCTAGGAGATTCTACTGGCTAAACTCCAGTGTGGGACAATGAGCCAAAGAAATTAGACCTTGTCTAGGGTGCCTTCAAACATTATGCATTTTTCCTGTTTTTCTTTTTTTTAACCATATCTCTATCTCTATCTATATAAATGTTTATATAACCAAATATCTATATCTATATTTCTATCTATCTCTGTCTATCTTTCTCTCTCTCTCTCGCCATATATATATATACATATATATATATATATATATATATATATATATATATATTCACGGTTGCTGAGTTCCTGAGCGATTCTTGTTTTTTTTTTCATTCAGTAGAGGCATAAATTATATTTTATCCCTTCATTTCAAACCTATATGTGTTATTGTATACAGTAAATGGTTGAAGTTTCCTTTCTAATTCATTATGCCAACCTCCACTGTGTTATTAACTAGTTCCTCTCATTTCCATTTAAGATTATTGTTGCTTGTTTTTTCCCTATATCAAGTCTTATAATAACATTTCATTTTTCCTCCCAATCAAGCAAAAGAAATTGTTCAGAACCTCATAAGTATCAAGCATAGTGCTCAGTATTGGTGGGATGAAAACAAAAATATGTCTCTTTCCTTGAAGGGCTTACATTCTGCTGGGGAAACCAACATGAATATATATGTATCAAGGGGCTGTTCTCTAAAGCATACTCAGAGTTGCCATTCCTATTTATATTCACTTATGAGGGAATTTTGAGCCCTCTTCCAGCTGTGTGTTGTTCAGGGCAAAGGGCTTACTTATACTTTGAGATGATGAAAAAAGTCTGCTCACTGGCAGTGAAGCTAAAAGACCTAATACCTCAGAGGAAGCAAATGTACCCCTCACCTTTTTCTTATTTTCTAGCTGAAAATCATGTCAGGACTATAACAGGCTGCTTCCCAAGAGATGACTGAGGACAGAAAGAGTTTACTCTAACTTCCCACTCCAGTTTTCATAGAGTTATGAGCACATGGAACTTAATACATATGTCCTACTGAGGGCAGCTTGGGTTGGGTTTGACCAGCCTTTTTTTGTTGTTGTTGTTTTCTTTCCTGCTCTTGGAGGAGGTGGTGGTGGTGATGAGTAGCTATTTCAAGGTGGATATTTAGACATCTAAACCTCCCAAAAGGTCTTGTGAGACAAAGAGATCTTAGACACCTTGAATCCAATAGGGATTGGAGCCAGCTCAAGTGTAGCAGGAGGAGTCCCCAGCAATGACTATCTTGCTCTTTGAGAGCCACCAGGAAGAGTAGTTACAAAGCACGTTCTCTAACAGCAGAAGTACACTCTTTTATAAATATATTTAGAAATCAGGAGGGGGAAGAGTGAACACTAACTTAAAGTTAACTAAGCTACACATGTAGAGAATACACACTGTTTAGGCAATTTGCAAATCTGGAAACTGCAGGACCTCAACAGCCTTTCCTCATTGCAAAGGGTCTTCACAACATTCTCTATTGGGCATGGTGTTGGTGAGTCACTGTTGTTCGGTTGGGTTGACTCTTCACAAAGCACAGGGTATTTGTGGCATAGGTTACTGAGCTGGGATTTTGCTCCTAAGTTGTGCTATCTCAGCTGATTGGGAAGATCTGCTGTTGGCCCAAGTCAAATAGGTCACTTGTTTTGACTATGTTGGCTCCTTATCGGGCTCTGATGCTGCTAGACTGGGTTGGGAAGATGCTAGATCTTGACTTTCAGACATGGCCAGGTAGATTGCTCAATCATTAGACTCTTCTCAGTGCATAAAATTGCTGAATGATTACTTTGCTTTTCTTTGTATAACCATTTTATAACACAATACTTGACAAATAGTACTAACTTAATAAATGAAGGTTAAGGGGACAGTTAGGTAGCACAGTGGATAGAGCACCAGCCCTGAAATCAGGAGGACCTGAGTTCAAATGTGACCCCAGGAACTTGATATTTACTATCTATGTGACCTTGGGTGAGTCACTTAACCCCATTGCCTCACAAAAACTATGATTTTTCACTCTCTTCAAGTGCAATGCAACTAAAGCTCTCCCAACTATAACCTTTAGTTAGGATCAGCAGAAATGTTTTTCTTCTGAGTCACACAGCATCTCAGCTCTTAAGGCAGTGTGTCTCCTCCAGGCAGAAGAGAGAAGAATTCTTGCTCTTGATATTTGATAAATCCTTCCTGGCTCAAAAGTTCTTTTCCTTAGTAAACCTCTCCATTTTACTTAAGGGTGGATTGATTTCAATTTAGTCATTTTCACCTTCCATGATCCTTTGGGAATATTATGTAGAGATAGACTAGGGACAAAAGAATAAATTGTAAGGCAAGTTATTGCCTCTACTGACTTAATAATTTATATTTGAGATATACAAATTTCTCTTCTTTTTTAGAATAGGGAATATCTATTTTGCATCCAAAGCTCTGTTACATTTCACTGTCTTTGACATTTTTTTCACTGGGAGAAGGAAAGGAGGAAGGCAATTGGTGTTAAGTGACTTGTTCAGGGTTATACAATAAGTAATATCTGAGGCCAGATTTGAACTCAGGTTCTCCTGACCTCAGGATTGGGGCTTTAATCATTGTACCAACTAGTTGCCCCCAGTGTTTTTGTCTTTTAACCACTTCAGACTCCAACTTTTGCTTTTCTCCCTGGGACACCTTCTCTTACACATTCCTTCATTTTTATTGATAAATTTCTTTTTTAATCATTCAGCAAACATTTATTAAGTAATATTAGATAAACCAACACCAAATCTATCATATTCTCATCATCTTATTTTTCTAGATAATTCATAGTCCTGCAATAATAAAATTCTCAAGGAATAAAACTGAAAATCAGTATTAAAAGAGCACCAAGCCAAATTAATGTTTTGAAGGCATATTTTTATGGGAAGAAAATGGTCCAAAAAGTTTGGAATTAACTTACCTGGAGAAGTACATTATTCCTTCTGAAAAAAGTGTAGATTACAGTAGTTCTTTCTTGAAGCTCAAATTACAGGTCAAAGTACTGCCAAAACAATTAGAGTGTAGAGTGCTAGCTGAGGAGGTTACCATGAAGCTCAGACTAAAAGCATTACAAACTTGGTTTTCTGTCTCCCTTTGCTTTATTAGTATGTTCCCCACAGAGATAATTAGCACCTTTCTGTTATTTCCTCACTTTCCTTTCCCTTCTTCATCTTTTTAATTTAACAAGAAGCCCAAGAGAGAAGGTTCTTGTAAGACAGCAGCCGCAGTTTAAAACTCTAGGTCAAGGTAGTTTTCTGTAACCACTTCCTGTCAGGATTTATGGCTGAGAGTTAATGGAGCCCAATTTTTTGACTTTTAGGAATTATTTGACCTCTATGCTTCTACTTTAAAAAAATCTTAAGGAAGTTTTTGCTAAATTAAATTTAAATGAATTTATTAAAAGTCTACCAGGTGGGAAGTACTGTCCTATGCTGTTTCATTGACCAGCATAAAAAGATAACATACTGCAAGGTCAAATCCCTGCCCTCAAGGTGTTTTTAACTGTATAGACATTTGTGGAAGGTTTTCCTGATGAGGGTCAGTTTCCCGGACACTTCTTTGGTACTAGTTCAAAGCACAGTATCACATAATTTTGGAGTCGGACAGGACCTCAGAGGACAAACCTCAATACAATTCTCCTTTAAAACAGGCCTTGCCATGCTGCAAGGAGTAAAATGGGGCTTTCAGTGCAGGGACAGAGAAAGAAGTGGCAGCAAAGAACAATGGTCAGCTCTTAGTTTGTGAGGCAAAGAAACATGTTCAAGGAAGGCAAGGACAATGGCAGAACTAGGTTGGTCATTAGTTCCACTAAGTATGCTCTATGAAGGGGACTGTTGTTCTGTTGTTTCATCTTATCTGACTCTTCATCATCCCATTCGGGTTTGTTTTTTTTTTTGTCAGGTATACTAAAATGGTTTGCCATTTCCTTCTCTAGCTCATTTTACAGATGTAGAAACTGAGGCAAATAGGATTAAATGACTTGCCCAGGGTCCTATAGGTTGTGACTATCAGAGATCACATTTGAACTCAGCTCTTCTTGACTCTAGACCTGATACTCTATCTGCTATGTACCTAGCTGCCCCCATGACAGATTAGCCTCAACTAGATGAGTCAGTGGTTCCCATAATCATCTAGTCAATCAAAAAACATCTATCAAGAACCTGCTATGAGATAGCTAGGTAGAATAGAACACTGGGCCTGGAGTTGAAAAGACCTAAGTTCAGACACTTACTGGCTGTGTAACACATAAGTCTGTTAACTCTGTTTGCCTCAGTTTCCTCATCAGTGAAAAGAACTAGAGAAAGAAATGGCAAAATAGTATCTTTATGACAAAAACCTTAAATGGGGTCAGGAATAATCAGACATGACTGAAATGACTGAACGACAGCAACAATAACAAAGCATCTACTGGTGCCAGGCATGGAAACAACTGTCTTGAATTTCACTTTACACTAGATCCTAGAATTGAACTCTCATCTCCTGAGAAAGCAGGGATTTTTCTCTAGAATTCTGGGGGTGGAAACCTGATGTCCTTTTCCTTTCAATATGAGTTATTTGTGTGCTCAAGAGAAGACTGTGTCTGTCCTAGAAATCATGACTCTTTTGTCTGGGTAGAACTTCTAGGACCTCTGGAAGAGTAGCAAGCTCACAGCTGCTCAGTAGATTATACACACACATACATATAAATAGATGTATGGATAATATACATATATGTATATGTGTATATATAAATGCATATATACACACATTTTACTCAGAACTAATCACAAAACCCACAGATTATGGCACTCTATCATATATTTCTGCTTCTGTTGGAAAATAACTCCATTATGCTGAAATCACATCCTTGAACACTAATTGAAAATATAGATGTACCATATTCAAAATGAGGCAGTCAATAAGTGAGGACTCAGAGCTAATTTTTATTAGATAGATTTGCAAATCCATAAAACCATAGATAACTGGCACTGTCCACTAGAAATAGGAAGAGCTAAAAGATGAAAGTTCTCTAACTGGCAATCATAGAATATGTGTCATGAATTCCACATGTCTGCCCCCCATGGAAAGGTGAGTGTGAGTCTCCTTAGTGAATGGTTATCTTTGCTAGCTAGAAAAGATCCTATAGTTTCTGCTTGAAGAAATGGGGAGTTCACTAAAGCAACTCTTGCAGCTTTAGATAAGATATAAATCTTATTATATTTATTTGAAATCTACCTTTTTTGAAACTCCTAGTTCCTTTCTTTGGAGAAAATCATATAAATTCAATTCTCCCACATGAAAATCCTTCAAGCAATTGAAGACAGATGTCCTATTTCCCCAAATTTTTCTCTTTTCAATATCAACAATCACAATTTCTTCAATTAATTTTTGTACTGTTTTGTGTACTGTCCTCTTCACCATCTTAGTTCAAGTTCTTGCCCTCAGGGATTTTTTTTAAACTTCTAAACTTCCAACTAACCACAACACAAGTTGCCTAATCTTATTGATTCATTTATTTGGTTTCCCTAACACAGAGATCTAAACCTGATCCTTAACTCTTTTCTTTATCAACATACAATTCTGACTTCCCCCCCCCCCCTTCCCTTTCTTCTGCTACCATACATTCTAGACCACAAGAGAGAGTTTTCTAGAGCTTATATGAGAGAAAAGAAAGTTTATATATGTCACTGGGTCCCTCTCCTATACTCACTATAATCTCACACAAAATTGGTTTTGATTAATGAAGACTTTTAATATTATCTTAACAATCTTCATTTGGCCTTCCATTGGAAAACTTAGAACTTATTAAGTTGTTAGGGCTGGGTTTTTTATTGTTCATTATCTTAATAGACCTGGGCAAAGGGCAGTTTTAGAACACTATAAATACATACATGTGCATATATAAATATGTATATATATGTATATTTGAAATATAGAAATGAATATTAAAAATAACAGCATTATCAGTCACATTCCTGAAAGAATACATATTTCAATTTGTCACAAATGGTACTTTATAATTTAAGCTCTTCAACATTCATGAGTAGTGGTGAGAGCCTTGGCTCTGTGTCATTTGAAGATACTCCTAGAGAATACCAGGTCTAAAGACTTAAGTGAAAGGAAAAGTCTGTGTCTGGGATCACCTACTCACATGACTCACTTCTGCATGTTTTTTAAGCTGTAATGTCTCTATGAAAGTAGGGGGCATGCTGGACATGATTGTAATTGACTTGAGCAGACTTGCTCAGAGTTTGATTTATTATTTTGTTAATAGTCTAGGTTTAAGAAAGATAAGGAGAAAATGTTTAAAATGCTGATTAAGAACTTGCTCATTCCATCAGTGCAACAATCAGGGACAATTTTAGGATATCTGTGATGGAGAATACCATCTGTGTCCAGAGATAGAATTGTGGAGTTTGAACAAAGACCAAAAGCTATTACCTTTAATTTAAAAAAAGAAAGTATTTTATTATGTAATTTTGCCATCTCTTATATTTTGTTTTCCTTAAGGTTATGATTTCTCTTTTAACGCATTCAATTTTGATCAATGTATAGCATGGAAATAATGTAAAGACTATCAAACTGCCCTCTGTGGGGGGGAGTGAGATTGGGGGAAAATTGTAAAATTCAAAAAACAATAAAAAATGCTGATTAAATTTAGAAGTCTATCATGCATACATCTCCTCCCCAAAGAGATTGATAAATGTTAAACATTTATCAGCTCACCTGGCACAACATATAGATTTGGTATGTTATTTCTTTATTCTTGTGACCATTCATTGACAAGGTCAAGAAATTTCAATGACCATCTCTTCATGGAAAAGGCTAGAGCAAAACCTCTCAGTTTCCATTAGGAAAAACTTTTTCTTCTCATCTCCTCATGACTGTGCAATGAATCTCTCTCTTCTGATAGAGGGGGATGAGGAGATACATATAGATTAGTTTCCAAAGTCTCAGAAACCAGATGCATTTTACCTCTAATTAATAAATTGTGTGCAGTGTATATAAACATTCTTGTATATATTTTATGTTATAATAAAAATTAGTTGGAGAAAGAAATGGCAAACTACTCCAAGAAAAATTTCAAATGGGGTCATGAAAAAGTTGGACGCGCCTGAAACAACCAAGCGGCAACAACATTCTAATTCCAAAGGCAGTTGTTATTTTCCCACTGTATCACCCTACCTAGCTAAGTTAGGGGTGTTATTCAAAAGGGTGAAACTATATTGATTTTTTCTTTTTAAAAAAATTTTCTCATTTTCTTTTGAACTTATGAAATAAAGCAAGAATTTCCATACCATAGTAGAATTTTTTTTAAAAGACTATTGCATGTAAAACTGCAAATCGATTATGTACAACTTGCTATTCCTTTTAAATATATGATGAAATTATCCTGTAACTTTCTTTTAATCCCTTTTCTTTCTTCTCTTTCTGCCCCTCCCCCACTGTAGAAATGTCTATCATTGGATACAGATATGTATATTTTGGTCAAATTATTCTATACATACTTATATTTATCAGTTCATTCTCTGGAGGAAGATAACATCTTTCTTCAGAGGTCTTTTTTTAGTTAATTCCTACCTTGTCATACTGAGCCTGTTAACATCTGAATCATGAGGTTCATTCTCTTTATCTACATTCTACATGATTTTGGTATATATCTTTTATTTAATGATAGATTTGGATATTATAAAGTATCTTTAGACTTGGAGGAAATTTTACAGTATAAAGGTAGCTGTCTATTGAATATAATTTTCTTCAAATCACAGGAAGTACAAATAACAGAGAGAGTTCCAAGTATTCTGTCAGTTGTCTAATGTAGTAATGGAAAGGATATTAGAGTTGGAATTATAAATTCTGAATATGAATACTGGTTCTTCCACTCTGTGTGACCTCAGGCAATTCATTTCACCTCTCCTGTACTCACTTTCCTATAAATAAAAAAATTTGACTAATTGACCTTGAAGACCCCTGGTCAGTCAAAATCTATGATCCCACATCCAAACATCTCTAACATTCTCTCTAATTCCACATTTATGATCTCATGTCATATGATACAGCACAAGTGAAGAGTCAAGCCTTCTACTTATCTCCTTACAACCAAAATAGAGCTCATATGCTGTCTAAACTAGAGGAGTTGGCTCACTGCATATCTGACAATCATTCAACAAGCATTCATTAAACTTTACTCTTTATCTGGCACTGACCTAAGCATTGGCTATACAAGATGAACAGGACCTTTCCTAAAGGATCTTATGTTCTATTAATGGCAAAAAAGGTATGTGTGTATGTAAAATACACATACACATATATATATATATATAGATACTTAAACATATATACATATAAATATATGAAACAGGTCCTATCTTCAAGAATCTTATATTCTATCAAAGAAAAAATATGTGTGAATACATACAACATAAATATATACATAGCTCAAATAGATCCTGTCCTCAAGGATCTTAAATTCTATCAAGAGAAACCACACATATACATATAAAGCATATATATATATATATATATATATATATATATATACAAGTATGCATTGTGTATATGAGTATATATATATATATACATATACATATATTTTCATAATAGATGTAAAGTAATTTGTAGGGGAAAACTATGAACTGAGGGAGGGGTGCTCCAAAAGGGCTTCTTAGATAAGATGACATTTCAGTTATTTCATAGATAGTACTAATCCTTTGGTATCAAAGAGAACCAAAGTGACCAAACACGTGATTGGCCAAGTGAGTTGCACAATTATGTTTATTATAGTGAGGGGTACACTGTGCAAGGTATCCTCAAATGTCTTTACCAGAATCATTCCACCCCTTGGCCTGATAAGAAACAGGACTATTGGAGAGGTTTTGACTGCTGCAAGAGTCATTAAGAAGTAAATATTCCAATCATCAAAAATGCAAAGGCATGGAAACTGGATATAGAATATGATGTATGAGGAATATTGAGCAGAGCAGTTTGACTGGACTGCAGAGTGTGTGAAGGAAAGTAATGTGTTATTATTTTGGAAAGGTAAGTTGAAACTAAGTTGTGAAGAACATTAAATATCAAACAGAGGAAGTTAAATTTGGTCCTAGAGGCAAAAGGGGGGCATTATAATTAGTTGAGAAGGTGGCATGATCAGTTTTGAGCTTTGAGAAAACCATTTTAGCAACCTTTTAAGGGTGGATTGAATCAAGGAGGGAGACTAATTTAGAAAGTTATTGCATTAGTTCAAGTAACAATTGGGGGAGGTGTCTGACCTAGAATAGTAATTGTATGAAAGAATATAAGATATATTGTGAATGCATAAATGGCAAAATTTGGCAACTGATTGAATACTAGAGGTAAAAGAGAGGGAAGAGTCAAGATATCAAAGTTGTGAATCTGGGTGACTAGAAGTATGGTGGTGCTTTTGAAAATAAGGAAATTTAAATGATTTTGATGACTTACCAGGTATACTACAAATTTCAGTATTATCCATCAATATCTACAACATACAAAACACTTAAGGAAACAGGATTAGAAACAATAATGATATTTGCCAAATAATGAAAAGCACTCAAATGACAGAATAGTTT
Organism: Macrotis lagotis; assembly: GCF_037893015.1. NCBI lineage: Eukaryota > Metazoa > Chordata > Mammalia > Peramelemorphia > Peramelidae > Macrotis > Macrotis lagotis. The sequence continues at coordinate 176,217,626 of NC_133666.1, forward strand.
TGCATAGACTGTTTTATTACATGATAGAACAAGTATGAACATATTCATTCCAGTATCTTCTGTCACTGAGAAACTTCTCCCAAAAGACTAATTCTCACACGAAAGACAACTTCTCATTATGATTGTTACATTCCCCCACTTCTCTAACTTCTCAAACTTATAGCTTCATATTATATAATATTATTGCAAAATTAATGACATTCAACATTGGTGTAAAATTCCATTTGCATTTCAAATTCAGAATAAAAACATATTATATATGTATAAAGAAATTTCCATGTGATACAATTTGAATTAAATAATGTTCCAGAGTTTTAATTATTGGAAATCACTGGGGTGGTCCTAAGACAGTCCTTTAGTTTGTATTGTCCTAGATAACATGATTTCTTAGCTGGACAGTATCTAGGATTTGAAGAAAAGCAAACCATTATTTTTCCCTCTCTTTGATCAGACTGAGGTTTCACCTGAGCAGTGGATCTCCTTTATCAATCTCTCACAATGTGATACATTGATGTTATGGAGATGGCATAGTATGGAGACTCTAAAGTATGGATCAATAGCCCACATATGGCTCTTGTCCAATTGTGCAAGGAATCCTCCTTTACAAGGCATCTGCCTTGTAAAATTTGTGACTCCACTCCTGATGGGATTTTATTCATATACTAGAAAGGTCATGCTATCTTTATTGAAACTTTTGCTCATCTCAGGGTTGGGTCAATTCATGTGGCATAGTCCATCTTCTCAAGAGGGGGAAGAGGAAGAATTTGCTCTGGCTTGAAAAGTAGATGGTTAATCCAAAATGTATAAATCTATACACTATTGTCACTGGAACAATTCAAAGAAATATAGAAATCATTACAATGGGGGTGGCTAGATGGTGCAGAGGATAGAGCATGGCCCTGGAGTCAGGAGTATCTGCGTTCAAATGCAAGGTCAGACACAATTACCTAGCTGTGTGGCCTTAGGCAAGCCACTTAACCCCATTTGCCTTGCAAAAACCTAAAAAAAATCATTACAATGGCTTCAAATTTATTCAGATTGAGTATATATCTAGTCAGGGTAGGGAGTATGCATGTATGTGTGTGTGTGTGTGTGTGTGTGTGTGTGTGTGTGTTTAGGGAGGGAAGATAAATAGCAGAGGAGAGGGAAATATGATGGCTTCTGGAACAAGCTTTCTGCTCAGGAACCTGAAACATGCGTAACAGAAAATATGAAATGGCAGAAGTAAGCATCTGCCTTACATTTTACTGGCTTGGTTTTCTGGCAAGTTGGAGATACCTCACATTCTTATGGTCTGGCTAGACTCCATAGGAAACTTGACTTTGTTCCAATGATGCCCATGCCTTAAATGTCACCCTTAATATGACCAGCTCCTTTCCTTAGACTGTATTTTTTTTTTGAAGCTAAATACGTCTGGGAAAAGTAGACAAAGGCCTGAAGTATCTTGAGAGAGGTGTTGTCTTTCAATATGGAGAGTCCTAATGCCACTTTGGAAACATCTCTCCACCAGAAATAGTTTGGAAGTATGAAGTATGGAAGTTAGACGAGTGAGAGATGTAGTTAGAGTCAAAAAACAGCAGCAAAATCAGCCTGGAAACCAGAGATATCATCATAAGTTCTTAGTGGTTGCAATCCTTTCTTTCCCCTACTCCCTATGTCAGACTCTTTTTAATGTCTTCATCAATTTTATCCATTCCATTCAATTACATATCCTCATGACCTATGAAATGTTCCTATTGAATCCACCAGGGATTCCAACTCCTCTTACTGGAACTGGCTTTCTTCCAGCTTCATGAACAGGTGCTTCTGGAGAAATGCCAATTTAAGCACCAGAAGTTGATGTTCCTGAGACATTTAATATGTCTTACAACTGTTATTGGATGGTGGCCATCTCTCTTTTTCCATTCAGCCCTAAAACCCCCACCTGCCCTCCATGAACACATAAGGAAAAAAACACCTAGGGGGTATAGAAATCACCCAGAGTATGTATGGTAATAATGTGCCCTTCCATTTGGTTCCCAGTTGTATTTTTGAGTGTTAGCACTTGACCACCATGATTCAACTGCCTTTTAACTCAGAAATTTCCCTCATTGCCTGGAGTCATCGTACCCCAGAATTGCCTCATTCAATGCTTGTCTCTTTCTCCTATTAGTGCTTTATTTGAAGGATGGAAGTAGGTTTGCCATATTTCATTTCTCTTCTGGGAATTATTTCTTACTTTTTCTAGTTCTTTATCATGCTCCTCTTAGGGGCATCATTCCCTCTCCTTTCCACTTTTCAGTATCCTTTTATGTATTGATTGTCTTCTCCCTTTAGAATACAAGCTCCTTGAAAAGGATTGTTTTTCTGTTCTTTTAACCTCTTCCTTACACATAGTAAGACTTTAATAAATATTTGTTGCTTGCCTGTCAATTTCTTCCTACTTGGCCTCAGATCTGAGGAAGGGATTTAACTGAAGCTAAATGAGGACTACAATACTCTTCGCGCCCCCCCCCCCAGATGTTATATATTATTTTTTTCACTTACATGTAAAGATAGTTTTCAAAATTTATCTTATTGCAAATTTTTGAGTTCTACATTTTTCTACCTCTCTACCTTTCTCCTTCCCCATGACAGCAAATAATCTGATATAGATTATACAAGTATAATCATGTTTAACATATTTCTATATTAATCATGTTGTGAAAGAAGAATCAGAACTAAAGGGGGAAAAATCTTGAGAAAAATAAAAACATAAAACAAATTTTAAATAGTATTCTTTGATCTGCATTCACACTTCATGATTTTTTCCTCTAAATGTGGATGGCATTGTCTTTCATCACTGAACTGCTCAAAGGAGCTAAGTCCATCACAAATGATCATGTTACAGTGTTGTTGTTAATGTGTAAAGTGTTCTCCTGGTTCCACTCACTTTGACTGAAGGATTCTTAGTCTGGTATAATAGAAGAGAGGTTTTAACTTAGATATTCTGCATAGGAAGGTCAAGGTCATAGCATGAATGAACAAAGTCAGTGGCCAGGAGTACAGGAAAATTTGAGATTGAAGAGACCAAAGGAAATAGCAGTTTCTGAATTAGAAGTCAAGGTTAGGAATAAGACTCATGAATAACAAGAGTCAGGAGGAACCATAGAAAACTAGAGTGATTTCAGAAGTAGAAGCCAGACTAAAATCAAGGTATCAATCAAATCCAATAGAGTTAAAAGGAGATGATATCCAGGGTTCAGGAATAAAGAGTTAGTAGGGTTAACAGGGATATTGGGCTAGACAACGAATATCATAATTTATGTTGATATTCAAGGGGTCCTTGTTTATTTTTAACTCCAACTATGTGTGGTCAGAATTACTCTTCTAATTTCCCTTATATTTTCTTCAACTGTGGAGCTCCTTACCCTTTCAAATTCCATATTCCCCATGGCAACCATTGAATCAAATAGCTAGTTTATGCTATTCACAGGATCGTAGATACAGAACTTGAAGAAATCTTGCAGGTCATCTGGTTCAAATCCCTCTTATTGTGTGTTTGTTAAAATGCATAATTATGTATTTGGACATGAGTGTAATATTCCATCATCAATGAAGGAACTAGACTTCATCAAAATATTGTCATTTTTGGATTAAGAATGATGCTATATAGGCTTTAGACTTTTGGTATGAGATGCTGGGGAAGTAATCTAAGGGCAGAACTTCAATCTTTATAAGTCACTAGGAGGTATCCAAATTGTGCTTGTGTATAAATGTGCCAAAAGCACCCCAATTGATTTGCCAGGTACTGCAAATATTTAGCTGGAGGGAGAGAGTAATGGAGTGCAGATCTGGGGACTTTTGAACAATTAATTACCCTAAATCAGTTGATGAAAGCATAAAACTCTCCCCTTTGCAAGATGTAAGGTGCAGGTAATTAAGGACAATGAAATTTAATAGTGTGGTCCTTTCAGACTTCAGTGCCTCCATTTGCATATGAAAAGGTTAGGAAATCTTGCTCAGAATGAAAGCTTTATAATTTCAACAAGTTAATTGGGTCACTTAATTATTCAAGAGTCCCCTGATCAACAACTCTTTACATTCTCCATCAACAAGTTTAAAAAATGGGGTTTAGACCCCTGCCTGACCTAGTTCAAAATGCTTCTGCTTCTTGGAGTCATTTCCCAGTGACAATCAATCTTCTCTAATTCCTTTTTACTCTCCCCATCCCTGAGACTCTGAATTCCAGATTACCAAACAGCAGATTCTTCTTTCCAATTTAGCGTCACAGAATTTGAAACTTGTGAATGACCTCAGCAGTCATCTAGTAAATATACACAAACCCACAAATGAAGAAACATCCTCTAAAACAAGCCTACCAAGTGGCTATCCAGCTTCAACTTCAAGATTTCCAAAGAGGAGGAACCCATCACCTCTTTGAGCATAGTTAGTATCTCACTTCTGTCTGCTGTATTACACCCATAATAAGTCTCAAAATCATCTTCCTCTACCATGTTCTTATTTGCTTACCTCTTCCACTATACTCTCTAGTACTCTCATTTTATAATTATCAAATGTCTTGTCATTTTTCACTTCTTACACCATGCACTCACTGAATCATAGATCTTCCCAGAAGACACCACATCTCAAATTCTCCTTTCCATTACTGTTTGCATTTCCTCTCATATGTCTTGACTCACTGTCTCTCATTACCACATACAGATTATACTCCCTTTCCTACAGTTACTCAGTAACCTCTCTTCCTTTGAAGTTCAATCTATCAAAATTTATTGAACAATTTAGATCCTAATGATCACGATAACCTTCAGGTCGTTTTCCCTTGTTTCTCAGTGAATATAATGCCTGATGCACAGTATTTCTCACCACCCCAACTCCTGACCTCCTACTAGGGAATTTCAACATAAATGTTAATGGTCCTTCACATATTCTAATCTCTCAGTTTCTCAGTCTGCTTATATCCCAAAAACTCTTCCTTCTGACTCAGCTACACATTGATGATATCATACCTATGATTCCACAAAAGTTTCATTTCCATAAGCCATAGCTCTGAAATTCCTTTATCATTCCATTTTTGTTTATACTCCTTATTCATCCTAAATCTATTCTTTCTTCCCCATGACCTGTAATGTCTTAATTTCTTTGGGTTTATCCTTGCTATCACTAATACTTTAGCTATAAACTCTACTTCCACATATAGATTCCTAAAATGAATGAGTTGAACACACTAGATTCTGAATTGCATTGCTCCTTTATCTTAATACTACTCATACTTTACCAAACTCCAAATTTAGTTCACTACAAATTTATAGTATCCAGTCTCACTGAGTTTGCACTTTAGAAGACAATCTTGTTACTTTCCATTGACTATTTCACTACCCACAGAGGTTGTTCCAAATTTTCTCTTCTTTCCTCAAACCTCCAGCAGTATTTCCTATACCCTATCTTTTCAACTGAGGTCCTTAAATCATACTTTATAGAAAAAAAGAATTGAGACTATTCACTATGAGTGTCCTCTTTCCCCTCCTCTTCATCTCACAATTTGTTCTCAGCTCGTAACACTTTGTCTTTATCCCCCAGGTTGATGAGGGATATATTTTGCTTCTTTTTTGAAGATGCTTTTGCTTTTAAAGCATAATTGTGTCATCTTGTTTACTTTTAGAGTAAAACACATTGATATCAGCTCATAAATTATATTTTAGAAGTGTGGACTCACAGAGTGCTTTGAGCCTGGGATAATCATTCTTGGAGGAACCCAACCTGGGAGTTCAAGGTAGATGATGGAAGTATTTACAGGGATGGATGAGAAATTTACAGCCCATTGGCCACAACTAGGTAGAGCAGTGCATAGAGCACTAGTCTTGGAGTCAGGAGGACAGGAGTTCAAATCCAGCTTCAGACACTTGATACTCACTCACTGTGTGACTTTGGGCAAGTGATTTAACCCTAACTACTTCGCATCCAGAGTCATCTCCAGTTATCCTGATTTATATCTGGCTACTGTTCCTAGATGACTCTGGAGGAGAAAGTAAGGCTGATGACCTAGCACAGCACCCCTCACTCAAATTCAATCTATGTACTTGTCATGATCTCACCCCAATATCATGGTCCTCTTCAATAATGAAGAGCAAAACCTCATCAAAAAAGTAAACAAGAAAGGCAAATCACAAGGGACTTAATGGTGTTGAAATGCTTATATTCCTTCATGGGAAGATGTTTCTGCTAACTCATAAGAACTTTCTCATTTGGTAGGGAAGTTAGAAGGAGTATATACATACATACATATATATATAATATATATATATGTATATATATATAATATATATATACACACACATATATATACATATAGACATGTTAAGGTCTGAGAGAAGTCCCCAATTACAGAACAGAGGCACTCGACATGATAGAGATGCAATAGCAAGGGTTTATTAAACTAGCTCGAGCTAGGGTTCCATCCTAGGTCAGGGCTAGGATCCTGGAACCCCTAGTAAAGTGAGGAGAGACCTTATATATGGTTTGGTAGGGGAGTTTCAAGCATCTGCCTGCAGATTGTCTTGAGATGGTGTGGTGTGGTCTTATTGGATGCAGGTCCTTGGAGAAGCCCCCCCTGCTGCATGGTCCGAGGGCTGACCCGGCAGAATCCTCAGGAGCTAATCTGGCAGAAACTCAGCTAGCTGACCAAGCAGGAACTTAGGGGTAGAATTTAGGCAACAGTTCATAGGTTTGGACATTCAGGGTCTTACAGGCATTCAGGCTAAAGTTCACAGATTTCGAGACTCAGGGTCTTACAGACAGAGCAAAGGTGGGAGTTGAATATGAAGGGATAATATATTTAAAATATGTAATTAGGGGTGAGAGAGGAACATGCTGGGATAAAGGAAAGGGGGAGGTAAAATGGGGTAAGTTATTTTTCATAAAAAGTTTTGCAGTGGAGTGGAAGAGAGAGGAGATGAGGGAGAGTGCCTGAGACTTATTCTCATTGAAATTGGCTCAGAGAGGGAATAACATACATACTCAATTTGCTATAGAAGTCTATCTTACCCTAGAGGAAAGTAGAAGAAAAAAGGGATGGGAGAAGAGGTGGGTGATAGAAAGGAGGGCAAATTGTGGGAGGGGGTAGTCAGAAGCAAAATACTTTTGAGGAGTACCACAAAGACATAATAGAATAAATGAGGATGGAGGAAAATACAGTTAGCAATAGTAACCGGGAAAAAATATTGAAACAAATTTCTCTGATAAAGACATTTCTCAAAAACAGAGAACTGAAGCAATTTTTTTGTTTTTGTTTTTACAAGGCAATGGGGTTAAATGACTTGCCCAATGTCACACAGCTAAGTGTTTGAGGCCAGATTTGGACTCAGGCCCTCCTGACTTCAGGGCCAGTGCTACGTAGCTGTCCCAAATGGAGTCAATTTTATGAAAAAATAAGAGCTGATTAAAAGATATGAATGGTTTTTGGATTAGGTTACCTATGACCATATTTTTAAAAAAATTTCCTAACTCACAATTGATTGAAGAAATACAAATTAGAACGATTCTGAGGTACTACCTTATACCTATTAGATCAGTCAATAGGACAAAAAGGGAAAATGGCAAATGTGGGAGAGGCTATAGGGAAAATGAGACATTAATGCTTTGTTGGACAAGTTGTGAAATGATTCAACTGTTTTGTAGAGCAATTTGTAACTAAACCCCAAAACTACAAACTATAAAATTATGCATACCCTTTGAACTAGCAATGCTACTACTAGGTCTATATTCCAGAAATGAAAAATGGGAAGGAAAAAGACTTATATGTATAAGGATATTTATAACATATAGATTAAGGAATTGGAAATTGAGGGGAACTCCAACAGTTGGGGAATGAATGAACAAACTGTGGTATGTAAATTTGATGGAATGCTATTCTGCCATAAGAAATGCTGGACAGGATGCTTTTAGTAAAACCTGGAAAGACATTAGCAGATGCAATGGGAAATGTACTGTATATAAAGTAGCAGCAATATTGTAAGATGTTCAGCTAGCAAAAACAGCTTTTTTTCAGCAGTGCAGTGATCCAAGACAACTCTGAAGGACTTATAAGAAAGAATGCTATCCATCCAGAGAGACAGAGAGAGAGAGAGAGAGAGAGAGAGAGAGAGAGAGAGAGAGAGAGAGAGAGAGAGAGACAGAGAGAGACAGAGAGAGAGACAGAGAGGGAGAGAGACAGAGAGAGACAGAGAGAGATGGAGACAGAGAGAAAAAGAGAGAGAAGCTGATGGTGTCTGAATACAGATTGAAGCCTACTTTTTTAATTTAATTTTTTAATTGATATTTTATTTTTCCAAATATATGTTATGAAAGTTTTTTTCACATTTGTCCATGTGCATATATATATTTTTAAGTTACAAAATTCCCTTCTACCTGCTCTTCCCACCATCCTTCCCTTAGTGGTGAACACATTATACATATATGTTTTTGATAAAGATGTTTACAGATTAGAAATTTTTTATATGAGAAATTAGGATTAAGGGAAAGAGATATGTAAGAGATAATTTTTATAAAGTGTTTATCAGATTCTGAAGGATTTTGTTTTGTTTTTGTTCCTCTGGATGGGGATTAGAATTGTCCATAACTAGACTAATATGGTTGTCCTAACTCTCTGAACTGCTGAGAGGAGCTGCTTCCGTCAAGGTTGATCATCTCACAATGTTGTTGTTAATGTTTATATTGTTCTCTTCGTTTTGCTCCCTTGGCTCAGCATTAGATCCTGTAACTTTATTTTTCTTGAGGTTTTTTTTGGGGGGGAGGCATTCTATGTTTTCTTTCACAACCAGACTATTTTAGAAATGTTTTGCATGACTACCCATTTTTAATCATTATCACATAATTGTCTCAATGGGAATGAGGGGATTGGAAAAAGGGAAAGAATTCAGAACTCAGAGTTTTAAAAATAAATGTTAAAACTTGTTTTTCCATGTAACATGGGAATATAAAATAAAAATATTTTTAAAAAAAGAAATCATGTTCTTAATTCAAAAACTAAAGCAACAAAATTCATGATGATGACTTTACATAGAGAAATGCTTATTTTATTAGGAAAAAGAAAGTAAAATGGATATTCTAATATAGGGAGTCAAATTTTATTTCATCTATCCTTCTATCTATCATCTATCTATCTATCTATCTATCATCTATTTATCGTTGTAACTTAGTGGTATAGAACACAATACTGGAATAGAATTTTGGGAGGTTATATTTTGCTTGAAAGTGACAAGATAGGTAAAAAGATCAAGGTGGGGGAGGGTACTTTTCTTTTAAGGTTGTTTCTCCATATGTGGTTCTCCATATATGGTTCTATTTATGAACCCAGTTTTATGACTGATGTCATGGGAGCTTTAACTTGCTCTATTTCTGACCTGAACTGATTTACCCCTCCTCAAACAATCTGGTGACTTCTCCCATCTCCTTTGAAGCTAATTTTATTGATGCCAAACTTAGTGTGGATCTCTAATCAACTTAATCCACTGTAACTCAGAATTCCTGAGCTCAACAGCTTCAGCTTCCCTGGTAGCTAGGATTACTGATGTGTGCCACTATATCTTAGCATCTGGTGGCAAAGTGGATAGAGTTCTGAGTCTGGACAGAGGAAAAGCTGAATTCAAATCTGGTCTCAAATACTTACCAGCTGTTTGAGCCTGAGAAAGTCATTTGACCTTTGCTTCAATTTCCTCAATTTTAAAAGAGGGATGATAATAAAACTCTATTTCCTAGGATTATTGTGTAATATTCATAAAGCACTTAGCACAGTGCCTCACATATATTAGGAACTTAATAAATGCTTATTCACTTCAATTCATATCCAATCAATTACCATATTAAAAAATTCATTAAGCCATTTAGACTACTCTTTGCTTGCATCCAATCATTCAATCAATTCTGAATATCCTTTACTTTTCCACTATTTGCCTCACCTCTCTCCATCTTGTGCATCTGAAAGTTGATAGAATCTTTCTAAAATAAAAATAAACTCTTTGTACAGCATTCGGCTAATCTATCAGTATAGGCATAACTTTAAAAACACTTCTTCATTCAATAAACATTGGTAGAATAAATAGTCAGCTTGGATACATGTCTGGGGGGGGGAGTACTTGGTTATGCATCATTTTCTTTTTACTAGCTGTAACTTGGATAAAGGTATAAGTGTCAAAACTGTCAGGTTTGCCAATGACCCAGGGTTAAGATAGCTGACACCTACTATGACATGGTCAGGATCAAAAAGGTCATGACAAGCTAAAACATTTGGCCAAATTTAATAAGCTGAAATTTAATAGACAAAGACAAATTCTCAAGTTCACAGAGAGACCAAGTCTCTTAGGTGGGAGAAATATAGCTACATAGCAATTTTTCTGGAATTAAAAAAACTCTTTAGGGATTCTAGTCAAAAATATAAAATGAGTCAACAGTCTCTAATGAAGTTAAAGACTGAATTAAAGAGACCCAATGTCTAGAACTAAGAAGATCACCATCATGGCATATTCTGCTATGGCCAAACCATACAGGGAGCAATATATTCAATCTTGTGCACATTATTTTTAGAATAATACTGATAAACTGGCAATCATTCAGAATGATAACTGGTCTCATGTCATGAGTATTTGTTGAAGTTAACTGAATCAACCATATTAATCCTGGAGAAGAGAAGATTTAGTCTTCAAATAGTCTAATCAAGTGTTTTTTAACTCTATAAATATCTCCATTCACCATTATGCAAATATCGGGGACTTTTGAGTTGGGGAGTAAGAGAGGAATAGTATGACCCCAAACTATGAGAGCAGATACATTCTGTTGTCAAGATTGAGGAGAGAGACACCAGGTCAGCAAAGGAGGAAGCAGACATTTGTCTTGCTAGGGCCAGAGACTCTTCATCTTGTTACTCAGTGGGCTAACTATGCTCAGACTGAGTGATCAGACAACTGAGACAGAGGAAAGCATCAATCCTTGTGAGTCCCAGTTTGCACCAGATCCTCAGCTCCATTCATGGAACTAAGATAAAATATTTTCAGTTTCTGTGTTCTTAATCTTAATAACCAGCTCTGATAGAATCATCAGTTTAACATTCTCTGGAGACTATGTTGTTTACATTCCATTACCTCTAAGGGTACTGCTAAGGAAAACCAAGCAAACTAAGAGTTTAATTCCTAAAATTCTTTGATTTCTACTATATTTGGGGAGCTTCCAGGATCTAGGACAGTAGAAGATTTATGGTTACTTAGTGCATGTTTTATTATCATTGAATTGTTTTTATTATGAACTGTTTATTTGCTTATTTATTTTATGTTAGGTAAAAATAATGCCTTGTATGCATATCTGCTTCTGTGGTGACTCACTTAGCAATATACCCAGATGAGGTGTGCAAATTCATGGGGCTTCTAGAATTAATGAATAATAAAGCAAATTTATTAATCTGTATATCCCCCCCCCCGTTTTTGCAAGGCAATTGGGTTTATGTGATTTGCTCAGGGTCACACAGCTAGCAAGTGTCATATATGTGAGGCAAAATTTGAAATCAAATTCTCTTGACTTAAGGACTGGTGTTCCATCCATTGCACCACCTGGATGACTCCATATCTCTAAGAACAGCACTATGACATAAAAAGGGGCAGAGCTGAGGCATAGGGCATTGATGCCAGAGAAAATCCATAACTCATTTCCACCTGTGGGCTATTAGCAAACCACCAGGTTGAGACTGAAAGTCTCTAGGACCTAGATTTTTTTTCTAAACAAGATAAAGTAAATAAATGGCTATAAATATCACTGGGAGGGCAAATAAAAACTATAATGTACAAGTGATTCTACTTGGTCTACTTGTCTACAAAGGAAAGAACTTTGCAATAATTTTCAGCTGTAAAGATTTCATTTAGGCTTGATGTAAGGCAAAATATCCTAACAAGATAGAGGTCCAAATTTCAAAGGTAGGAAGCATGAATTTGGAACAAAATTGTCCACTCCCCCCCCCCCCCATGCCAATTTGACTCCTGATCCCCTGACCCTCCTTTCTTTTTTTTTCTTTACCAACCTCCACACCACCCATTATAAGTCCTTAGGTAAAGACTAGATCATAACCATACAGTTCACATTTTCTCAGAGTATTGCACCCAAAGAACTTTATTATTTTCAAGGTGAGGACATTTTGAAAGCTCAGTAAGAAAAGGGCATTATAATTTATCAAACTAAAGAAACTGAATTTTAAGCCTTAAGGTTTTAAACCATTAAACATAATATATAAATACAAAACTTAAACATCAAATAATAATTTTCTTTGTTTTTATTTATTTAAGGCAATGGGGCTAAGTGACTTGTCCAAGGTCACACAGCTACTCGATTATTCAATATCTGAGACTGGATTTGAACTCAGGTCCTCCTGGCTCCAAGACCAGTGCTCCATCCACTGCAGCACCTAGCTGTCCCAATTTTCTTTTTAAGAATTTATGAACTAGATTTTTTTTTGTTTAACATATATAAAAATTCTAATTTTTACATGGATTAAATTAGGTATACAAGAAAGCCTCTTTTGCTCTAGTTATTCAACTAGCATCTGTTAGGCACCAACTATATGTCAGGCACTTTGGAGTGAAATCTATTTCCCCAAAAAACACTCAATTCTTCTTTTAAAGAATTAAATCCTATTTTTAAGTGGTATCTCCAAGCAATAGTATCCAAGACACTTTGTCTCAGCATGATCCTTTGCATAATATCTCTAAGGCAAAGTGTTTTCAACAAGACCTTAGTCTTATTGACAAATAACTTAGTGGTTTAATATTTAATATTATTTCCTGAAACATGGATTGCTAATACTTCCAATTTGCATACAGAATATAGTGATTAAGTGATTCATCTACTAAGGTATAGATTAGGAGTTTCTTTCTGATTGTGGTGTTATCACTACTTCCCTGTGTGACCCTGGTCAAGTCTCTGCCTCATTTTCCTCTTATGTAAAAAACTGTCAAATCAACATCAAGACATACAAAAATATGTCTTAAAATAATAATGTACTAGACAAACATGAAAAAGTATTGTTGGCTTTCAAGAGCTGACATTAAATAAAAGTCAAATATGCAAAAAGACAAATAATACTGGTGCAATTCCTCATTTCAGTGAGTCTAGAAAAAGTAAATGCCAGCCTATCCTTTTTCAAGGATAATTGGAGTATCTGGAATTTGCTTGCCAGGAGTGCACTGTTAATTTGCAATTTACCCCTTGCTTTTAAAGTAAGTAAATCAATGATTCATACTTTATAAGACAATTAAAAAGGAATAGTTTCTAAAGAGGCAGATTATGTTGGGAACACCACTATACTATCTTGTTTTCTACTGTGTCATTCACAGAGAGTATTAAATGAGTCAATTGGCTAAATGTTATAGTTTCTCCTTGATTTAGTTTTATTTTTGATAGGGCTTTAGAAAGGCTTACTCATCAAATGAGATAATATATTATTATAGCACTTCACCAACCTTACAATGCAATAAAATGCTAACTATGGAAAAAAGAAACACATAGTGAGGTTCAGAATCAAGTCACAGAGGCAGTGTGATATAATAGTTCTTTATTACTTCTTTCATGTGCATCAGAGCCCCAAGGTGAAGATACCAGTCTTGTAATACAACACAAAGGACTTTTAGTAGATAATTCATAGAGAAAATTAGGATCAGTCTCATTGTCTTTAGGAATAAGACTCCCCTATTGTGAGATGAGGCAGGTAATAAGTACTAGTTGCCTATACTACAGAAGAGACATGGAGATTTATTTTGAGCTTATTGCAATTATTTGAGAAACTTGAAAGAAATCAGGAGCATAATTCATCACAAAGGAGACAGCTAGGTAGTTTAGCATCTTAGAATATGGGACTTTGAGTAAGGAAGACCTAAGTTCAAATTCTGCCTTACATATTTATTGGGTGATCCTTACAAATCCTTTGATCTCTTTGTGTCTCAGTTTCCTCCTCTGTAAAATGAAGGAGAATATACTTGATAGCTTCTAAAGTCCCTTAAAACTCCAAATACCATGAGATTTCTATCACCATGCAAATACCTACTGGGTTTCTCTTTGGATACTACTACATTTAAAATCCTTCAAAATTTAGCTCTAAATTATCATATTAAAAAGAATATTGTTTGTAAATTTTTATTTCTTTTTTTTAAACATCACTGTAATTTTAAATGATAAAGATAAATGAAATTTTAAAATGATCTTGGTGAAATTATAAGAGAAAAGAAAGAAAAATAATTCCTGCTATGCCTCTACAGCTCTGGGGGGGAAGATGTAGCAGGTTTTACTTTGGTTGAATGACGCCAGAACTTATTTACTTTCTAGAGAAGAGCTGCCTGTATTCCCCCCACAATTAACTGTTATGAGTACTAGGCCATGGACTTTAGTGAAGACATTCTCCATGCTCTTTCAGCAAAAATCTGCTGCAGAAACTGGTAAAGAGGAGATTTAAAAAGAAAAAGAAAAAAAAACCACCACCAACTTTTGTTAGTGTCCTTCTGTTAAAAGCTATATAGCTTCCACCCTTAAGAGACCATTTTTTTAAGGTTTTTGCAAGGCAAACAGGGTTAAGTGGCTTGCCCAAGGCCACACAGCTAGGTAATTATTAAGTGTCTGAGACACCCAGGTACTCCTGACTCCAGGGTCGGTGCTTTATTCACTATGCCACCTAGCCGCCCCTAGACCATTTTTCTTGAAAGAGATATATTTATGCAATAAGAAACAATAGAAAATATGTAATGCAGAAGCAAAACATGTAAAATGTAAATATCACCCATTTCAAAAATAATAATGATAATGACACATATAAGGTCTAAAGGAGTTTCTCTTAATAGACTTGGGGTTACTTCTCTTTTTTTCCCCACTTTTTTTTTGAGGCATTGGGAATTAATTGACTTGCCCAACATCACACAACCAGTGTCTGTGGCATATTTTAACTTCTGGGCCTCCTGACTCCCAGGCTAGAGCTCTATACACTGTGTCTCTTGGGGATTTAAAAAAAAAAATTATTCTTGGTATGATCATCCCAACATTCTTATTGCAAGCTTCCATATGGCTTAGCAAGGTGGATTCTCTGCTTCTTTTTCTTTCCTTGATTTCTCATTTCCAAAGACAAAGGTCTGTGTTTCTCTGACGCGATAGTCTCTGACACAATAGTCCCTTCAAATGCTTCTAATATTCTTTGTTTCTCTGGAAATGCTCATGTACTGGAATGCTGGGAAGTGAAGGATAATATTTAATGGGACCAATCTAGCATTCAGAGTGTCAGGGAAGATTTCTAGCTCAGGACAAATATTACGATTCATTAAAATTGCCTAATATGCAATGAAAATGGAATCCTTTACAATAGTTTTGAAATTTGCATATTGAATTCATTACATATTCAAAAAAATAAAAGAGTTGCTTGTACAGTCCTCTCTCTGGTTCTATACAAATTGAGATGCTCATTTTATATGATTTGCTAAATTAAAAATTTTAAAAAGTAAATTTATAAAAACATACCTAAATATGTGAGGGAAAATATTTTTTGAAAGGAGGTTGGAAAGGCTTACTTCTTCTCAACTCATTTGGGCTTATTTTAGCAAAAGGCCACAAGGACTTCATAAGTTCCAACAGAGAAAAGAAAATGAATGAGTGAAAAAATGCTGGTCACTTTTCTATGGACTAAAAAATGATCCTTTTTGTCTATTTTTTGATCATGAAGAAAAGAGAGAGATAGAGAGACAAAGAGAGACACAGAGAAAGAGACAGAGAGACAGAGACAGAGATACAGAGATGCAGAGACAGAGACAGACAAGAGAGACAGAGATACAGAGAGAGAGAGACAGACAGACAGACAGACAGACACACACACACACACACACACACACACACACAGAGGAATTTTAACTAGGTAAAACAGGAAATATATTCAAATTGATTGTGGAGAGTCAATTACATCTAATGGGATTCAAGCTAGTTTGTATTCCTTTATATCAAAGTCTCTCCAGATAATGGTAAAAACAATACCCAGTCAAGATTTCCAGAGAAAGTCCCTAATCCCTCTTCAGTTCTTGACCAAGGAGTGTCCATGTGAACTTCAGAAGGTAAGAGGTTTGGACTTCCTATCAATGACCTAGAAGCTTCCTATGACAGCAATTGCATCAGGAGTTAAGAACACTAGACAAACTGCTGAAAGTTAGCTTTAGGACTGTATAAAGAATTCAACAAAAGTCTCCATGATACCTAAAGGAAACACCTTGATGACAATAGCAACTGAGTTTCCTCCTTTGTCATATGTGGCAAAGTGGGTTTGAGAGCACTTTCCCCTGGACTCCTATGTATGACTGGAAGGTATATTTTTGTTTTTTTGTTTTTTTGTTTTTTGTTTTTTTGTAAGGTGATGAGATTAAGGGACTTGCCCAAGGTGACACAGCTAAGTAATTATTAAGTATCTGAGGCTGCATTTGAGCTCAGGTCCTCCTAACTCCAGGGCCAGTGCTGTATCCCCTGCACCACCTAGCTGTCCCTGGAAGGAATATTTTTACCAAATTTTCTTACTCTGTTATTCTAATTAATTTGTTATTCAGCAAGATCTTGGGGTTTCCTTCTCCAGCTCATTTTACAGATGAGGAAAAAGGAAAATTAAGTTAAGTGACTTGCCCAGGGTCACAGAGCTATAAGTATCTGAGGCTAAATATGAACCCACAAAGGATGAGTCTTCTTGATTCCAGACCCAGTGTTCTATTTCCCCACTTAGCTACCTTTAATAAATACACTTACCTGGGGGTGGCTAGGTGGACTAGTGGATACAGCACTGGCCCTGGAGTCAGGAGTACCTGGATTCAAATCCAGTCTCAGACACTTAATCATTACCTTTCTGTGTGGCCTTGGGCAAGCCACTTAACCGCATTTGCCTTGCAAAAACCTAACAAAAAAAATACACTTACCTAAAACCCAAATAGCTTGACTGATTAATACCAGTTTCTAATCACTGGGGAAGAGAAAAACATTAATTTGAACTTATGAGCTATAGCATTAGGAAGGTCACATCAATTGCTCAAGGTATAGCCCTAGAACCTTGAAAGGAGATATAGCAGCCACCTTCTGGGGACTCAGTCTGATAGTGAGAGTGGGGTTTGGGAGAGGAGCTACAGAGCTTATGCTATATAAGCAATATTATTTCTTCTTACTTTCAAGTTCTGGGAGCCAGTTTTGTATATCTAATTTCAAGGGATAAGTCAATTTTAAATACCCTGTTAAAAATAAAAATACCCACTACTTCAGTCCAATCATATGATTGCCTTATGACTCCTATTTCCAAAGATCTATTATTCTGGCTGGAGTTAAGAGAAGAGAGTAGTGCATTCTGTTCCCCATTGCAAACACTTAGATTTTAGAAGATAACTAGATGTCATTCAATGACTTATGATGTTATCAAGTTGGCTAAGCAATAAGGCATCTCTCCTACCTTTTCCAGGTTAAGAAAATTCAGGACAAAATAAAGATTATATTTTGTATAATCATAAGCTGTCTGACGAGTGAAAAAAAATTCCAGTATATGAAACTAAACCTACATATTAACTGCTGCTGCTGAGCTAGTCAAAATGCTAAGTTTTAAAGTAAGAACCTCAACATTTTCTGCCCCCCTGCTGCCTTACAATTCACACTTTACTCTTTTTAATTGAAAAGTATCCTATAATCTTAAAGGCCATATTAGGTTTCCAACATGAGTTTTTGATATGAAACAAACTTGTACGGCAAGATCAAAGCAGTCAATGATTTGCAACATTAAGCAAAGCCTCTCATTTTCCCTTGGACTAAGAGCATGGTACACTTTCTAAGTTCAGTTTGCTTATTCTTCTGGGTCTGTTCTCTCTTGCCTCTGGATAAGGGCTCTATCAGCACTTCTAATAAACTGTTGGTTTCAGGAAGCTTTATAACTTGACCAAAATAATTTCCATCATGCTGGAACTGGTAAAAGCTGTCTCTTTTGAGATAGGAGGATTTTTTTTTAAGAGCAGGATTGAAATCTTGAAGGTACTGTTCTGTACTCCAACAGCTAAAATCCTGCTTTAATTTTTTTTCATTTGATTAACTATGTATATAGTAGCTTTATATATTCTGAACTTGATGAAGAGTGATTATGAATCCAGAGCTCTACCCCTTGAAAATATTATACAAATGTTGAATAACTATATATGTGCCAAGCACCAGGGACCACTTTGCTTTAGAAGCACTTTATCCCTCCAAATTGCCTTAAAAGGCCAGTCCTAGACAAAATTGTGAAGTATAGAAAATTTGCTTTTAAAACTGTTTTTCCAGCTGGGAATGAAAATGCATAACAGCAATCCTTAGTGCTGATGTTTCTGAATCTTGTGGATTGTTAGAGCTCAAAAGTTCTGAGTTGCAATAGACTGGAAACCAATCTGGTGGTTGTATTAAGTTCAACATCAACATAGTAAACTCAGGAGGGGAGGAAAGGGCATTAGGCTCCCAAGGAGAAGAACTAAACTAGGTCAAAAATGTTTTCCCTTGCCTTACATAAAGGGATGACCTTTTTCCTTGCCAAAGTAAATTCCTCAACAAACAATTTTTTTTTGCAAGGCCATGGGGTTAAATAATTTGCCCAAGGTCTCACAGTTAGGTAATTATTAAGTGACTGAGGCTGGATTTGAATTCAGTTCCTCCTAGGAGACTCCAGGGCCAATGCTTTATCCATAGCAACACCTAGCTGCCTCCAACAAGATACCTTGATTTCATTTTTATCTAATCTTCTCCACCAAGTGATACAGTGAATAGATGATTCACCTTGGAGTCAGGAGGATAGGAGTTTGAATCCAGACCAGACACTTGTCACTTGCTAGCTGTGTGACCTTGAGAGAGTCACTTAACCTTGATTACTTCACATCTAGGGCCATCTTCAGTCTTCTTAATTCAGATGGCTGCAGAGGAGAAAGTGAGACTAGTGATTCAGTACAGCATCCCTTCACTCAAATCTAATTCATGTGCTTATCATGGCATCACTTCCCTGATGTCATGGTCTTCTTTGAGAAAGAAGGACAAACATAATCAGTCTTCCTCAGCAAATTTCCTTCTTTATCACTTATCTTTAATCTCTCCCTGCTATTTCCCTTTTTCTTACTGGTGATAAATATATTCATGTTTCCTTTAAACTTAAAAAAAACTCACTCACTTGGGGGCAGCTAGGTAGCGTGGTGGATAAAGCACTGGCCCTCGAGTCAGGAGGACCTGAGTTCAAATGTGGCCTCAGACACTTAATAATTACCTAGTTGTGTGGCCTTGGGCAAGCCACTTAACCCCGTTTGCCTTGCAAAAAACAAAACAAAAAAAAACCCACTCACTTGACTAATGACTCCCAGTAATTATTGTCTGATATCTTCTTTTTTTCTGATTAAAAGTCTTAAGAAGGTCATCCTCAGTTGAACCCTCCATTTTGTTCCTTTCAGTCTCCTTTTGCATTCTGGATTCCAAGCTTATCCTTCATCTGAAACTGCTTGCTCCAAAGTTTCATTTGCCAAATCTAATGAACTTTTCTCAATGCTCATCCTTAGTGATCTTTCTGCAGACTTTGACACTGGATTGTATTTTGCCAAATACTTTTTTCTCTTGATTTTAATGACATCACTTTTTTCTTGGTTTTTCTTCTACCTGTCTGACTGATCCTTCTCAGTCTTCTGTTCTGAATTTTCATCTAGGTCATGCCTGTCTTCTCAATTCTACATCAACAACATTTCTCATTTATCTTCCCTTCTCTCCCGGCACTGCCAATATCCTGGTGTATGCCCTCACCACCTTAAGCCAGGACTACAGTAGTAGTAGCTTTCTGATCGATCTCCTTACCTAAAGTCCTCTTCAAGTGAATTCATTCTCCACTATGTTGCCTAAGTGATTTTCCTGAGCAAAGATCTTATTATGTTGTTCTTCCTACTTAGTAAATTCCGGTGGCTACCTTATACCTCCAGGACCAGATACATTAGCCTCTGTTTAGTTTTTCAAACCTTTTACAACTTGCTTGAATTACACCTTTCTAGTTTCTTATATTTAATTCCCTTCCTTTGTGTTGTCATATCCAACTACAGTGTCCTAATAGCACTTCTTTGCATAGGAAAGTCTAATTCATATGTATATCAGAGAAGAAAATTCTAGTAAAAGTATTCTATGGTTGACCCCTTTGCTAGGCATGATCTCTCTCCTCTCATCTTTATTTTCTGACTTTTTTTGGTTTACTTTAAAATACAGCTCAATTCTACTTTCATCAAAGTTTTTTCCTCCCCTGTCTCTCCCCATCAGTGCTTCCCTCTGGCATAATTTTCCATTTATAATGTATGTATCCTGTATTTATACAATTTTTAGCATATTTGTATTTTGATCTCCTTCTTTAGAAAGTGATCTCTGTTGTAGTCTGCCTCTAAAACCAGTACCTGATTCAGTTTGGTGATGGGATGAAATGAAATATTTGTGAGTCATTAAACAAAGGTGGTTTACTTTGTCTAAACATAGGAAGGATATAGAGCAAGAATACAGGGACATATTCCCCTCTCTAAACTTGGTCTCTCCCCACCTTGTCTCCATCTGGAAATATGTCTGGGTAGTATATCTTCAAGATATGGGGGATCCTGTGTTCTTAGACAACCTCCAAATCTGAAATATATCTTCTACATACATCGGGGACATTTTATGCCCTGAGGCTTGAAAACTGCATCAGAGAAACTCAGACTAATCAATTTGTATGGGGGGGGGGAAGTTATTAAAGCTGAATCAGGAAAAATGCCTATTTTATCACATGCTACGTGGTGGCAAGGTACAAATGATCTTCCAGAAGACCTTCACCATTTAAATGACTATATTAAAAGAGAGGAAAGAAGGAAAAGGTGGGAAAACATAAGACAAAAAAACAAAACAAATCAAAAGAATCTTAAACCTTTTTTTCCCTAATGAGAAAGATCAAATCTTAAAGTTTCACTGTCAGGTCCAGGTGGTGGGTGGCCTTTATAGCTTACAGTGAGCCTCCTAATGAAAAATAATGATAATGAGTTAGAATCACACCAAGAATATTAAAGCAACAGCAAAGATGATAATAATTCCAATATGGTTGCAGATTTATTCTCCTGATGTGAGGTAGTAATATCTGGGAGCAGCTCCAGGAACAGCAAGACTTCTGAATGAATACTTCTGACATAGGTGACAATTCTTCCTGTATCATAGTTATCTATAGTAAAATGACAGATTAGTGTTTTCAGACCCAGATGCTACATCAGGAAAGCTGGGGTCAATTAGGTTCCATAGAAGGAGGAAGTTAGGGAAGCTGCGTTAAGAAAAAACTGATCCTATCATAAGTTCCCTAAGAGAAGAGATCAAGTTTTTGCCTTTATGTCCTTAGCACTTGCTTTCTTTCCCTAGAGTAGAGGGATTAACTTTCAATTTAACTCAGGTCTCTAATCTGGTCCTTTTGGAAATAGTCCCACATATACTGAGATTTAAGGCTTTTCCCACAAGAGGGGAGATTTGATTTTGTTTTCCTTTTTCTTATAATTTTGGGTTGGGAATGACTTTTGCAAGCAGTCTGTGATCTATAAGAATTTTATAAAATGGTGTATTGTTTGGTAAATTGTAGCACTATATGGTTGATTGTATGGAAGAATGTTAATTTCCAAATTATCAACTCTCCCATGTAGATTTTTTCTGAAACTCTTTAGTTTAAGATATTAGGGAAACCAAAAGAATACTGCTTAATATCTACCCAGTTACTAGTGAGAACTCTGTAGGAATACATATACATACATATTATATGTTTATTCACAATATATACATATACATATGATGCAGAAAATGCTAATAATATAGAATAAACTTAAAAGGTGTACATACATTTTCCCCAGATAATTGTTCATTAAATATTCAACAGCATACCTGATACCACAGTTCCAATAACTGTAACTAACAAGATGCTCCATGAACTATATCGGGTGAGAATGCTTCTTTATGGTTCACAAATAAGTAATCAAAGTTGAAAGATAGATGAACAAGGTGAACAATTCAAAGACAGAGCTACTAAATCAACTAAATACATAAATACACCAGATTCAAATATTCTAGTTCATTAAGTTAGGAAGGAGTGAATAATTTCAAGTTGTTATATGAAGTCAGATAATGAAATGTACTAGAATTGGTGGGAAAAATTATATATATATATATATATATATTATATATATATATATATATATATCTCCATATAACTCTGGGCTTATGTATATCAGAGAAGGAAATGCTAGTAAAAGTATTCTAATAACTGCTTCTCAATAAATATTCCTTTGTAAAAGTTAACTAATTTTAATTGGTTAATTGTTATTAGGGAGATTTCAATTGGTTAATAAAGTTTGGGGCACCACAGTGGAGGCTTTTGAGCAATAGTATTAGACATAGTCCTAAATGCTCAGGGTTACTCCTAGAATACTAAAATTACTACTTAATTGTTCTAATAGGACTTGGTAAATTAACCCAGAGCCTGAACTACAATAACAACAGCAGCAATAATAATAGCAACGGAAATTTGTATAACATTTTAAGGTTTGTAAAACATTTTTATAAGTAATAGTAATAACTAGTATATATGTCATTTTAGGGTTTGGGAAGGGCTTTACAAATGCTATTTTATTTCAACAACCTTGGGATTATCTCCATTTTATATATGAAGAAAGTGAGGCAAATGGAGGTTAAGGGATTGCCCAGGATCACATAGTTATTAAGTGTCTGTCAGATTTAAACCCAAGGATTACTGATTCTAGGTCTAATACTCCATTTACTGATCCACACAGCTGCTATTTGGTACTCCAAATAAACAATGTGAGGCAGTTAGGTGGTACAGTGGATAATGTGCTCGGAATAGAGTCAGGAAGACCTGAGTTCAAACTTGGCTTTAGATACTTACTAACTGGGTTACCTTGGGCAAGTCATTTAACCCAATTTGCCTCAGTTCCTCCTCTGTTAAATGAACTGGAGAAGAAAATGTCAAATTTCTTTACCAAGAAATCCCCAAATAGGTTCACAAAGAGTCAGAAACAGAAACAACTGATATGATTAAACAAAGCAAAAAAATTCTGTGAGGAAGATTATACAGAATGTTCCTATTTTACAGATGAGGAAACAAAGAATCAAAAGCAACTTAACCATGTTCACACAGATGGTAAATTTGTGAAGTGTTACTTGAATATATCACTCCAAGTGCAATTCACTATCCATGCTTCATTACATTAGCCCAGAATATCAGCCTAAGCCCTTGTTAGTTTTCAGTAGAAAATATTGGTGACCAGTGTTTGCCTTAAACTTTAATAATTTTGGTTTTGAGTATCTTAAGACCTGAATTTGACAACCTTAAAACCCTGCTACCTGGTTCTTTCTGCCTGCCAGTGATGGTTTTGATATGACATTTCAGTAGTAACTGTTAGATTGTTCTGGAAATCTTATTTTTGCTTGGAGGTTCATGCCTTGAATTTGACCTACAGAACCGGGAGAACCACAGCAGTTGATTCATTTAGAAAATAAAAACTCTGCAATGAGAAATAAGATAGTTTGAATGGGGCTTGGAATTTAGATGAAGGTAGATTTATTGGACTGGGTTTCATGATTCTTCAAAAGGTAATGATGACACTACCCTGAAGCCAAATATACTGAGTGAGTTCAGGACTTGAATTCCAATTACTTGATCCAGGAATCGAGATTATATTCTCAAGGCTTTTATCAAGGAGGTCTGAGGGGGACTTTGGAGACTTTGCATTAATAAATACAAAAGAAAAGAAGCATAAGAAAGCAGAATTCAAAATTCATCATGCCTAGATTTATGAACAAACTACTATTGAGGACAAATTCATCACCAAACATTCCCAGGACACAATCAATATACCAAGTCTGTGCTATGCACTTATTCCTGTGCTGATTACTAGAGGGGGTCCAAAAGAAAAAGAAGACTCCCCTGGTCTCAGCTTGTTAGGGAAACATGATTAACATAAACTGCATCAAATCAAATTTTTACTGAATTGCTACTTGATACTGACTTGGATCCTATGTGGGATAAAAAGAAATCTCTAACTCCAAGGCTTTAAATTTGAGGAGAGAATGCTAAACATGTGGACAGTTCTATAACATGACTTAAATAGCAACTAATACAAGCAGCTAAATGTCAGGTGTCAGGAAGACCTGAGTTCAAATTTAGTCTCAGATACTTTCTATGACCCTGGGCATGTTACTTAAGCTCTGTTTATCTTAGTTCTTCATAAACGAAAAGGGGAGCTGCTGAAAAAGGAAATATTAAATATTAAATATTAAATCACTCCAGCTTCTTTGCCAATGGGAGCTACAAATTGTCAAACATGACTAAATTACTGAACATTAACAATACAAATGGAAGAAATATTACAGGACAGTATATATATATATGCATGTGTGTGTATGTGTGTATAATATATATATATATATGTATATATATATATACATATATATATATATATATAAATATATGTAAGGGGCAATTTGGTGTCACAGAGATAGAGCATGGGGTATAGAGTCAGGAAGACTCCTCTTCCTATATTCAAATCCTGCCTCAGATAATTACCAGCTGGGCAAGTCATTTAACCTTATTTGCCTCAGGTTACTTCTCTATAAATGAACTGGAGGAGATGTCAAGTCATTCTAATATCTTTGCCCCCCCCCCCCAAAAAAACCCCAAACCCAACCACAAATGGACACAAGTGAAGCTACTCAACAACAACAATACATATGAAGCATATAAATTACAAAGCAGGACAAATGAATGCATGAAGCAACAGTCTTATGAGTCTACGAATAAATGTTAATTCAAACTATGAGTGCTCAGAGGAAATGGAGATCAGTAATTGTTGAAATACTCAGAGATGGTGGGACTTGAAGAAAGGTTTAAAGAAGACATTTCAGATGGTGGAAAGAAAATGACTCAGATATGAAGAGAGAATAAAAATGGTTATTCATGGACTGTGAAGGGACTAGTCTGCTGAGTGGTAGATAAAAAGACATAGGATTATAGAGAATACCGAAGAGATCATGGAGATTGTCAAAGTATGCAATTTTATAGATAAGTAAACTGAGGCTTAAAGAAATAAAATAATTTGTGAAGGTTGCATAGGTTGTAAATAGCAAAGAGCCAAGATTCAAAACCAATTCCTTAGATTCCCCAATTCAGAAATCTTTTGGGAAATAGCACAAAAAAAAATTGAATAGGTAGATTAGCATTATTGAGGACCTTGAAAGCTTTTCAGAGAATTTTAAATATGATGTAGCAAGAAATAGAATGATAGAACACTAAATCATAAGAATAAAATTGTTTATGTTGAGTTTAAATCAAATATAACCCTGTAGCAAAATCTGGCTCTGTGTCAAGGTGATCAAAGAGATTGAGATGCTTTTCTAAGATGTGATTGGTTACTGAGGTTGTGTATAGTGTGCAGGCTTCTGGGTTTATTCTGGAAAAGATATTTGGAAAAAGGAGAAAATTATGCATTGTAGAGGGCCGGTCCCTGGGAGTGATATTCACATATCCTTGGTGATCTTCTTCATCAAAGATATGCCTGGATTAATTCTCATTGTACGGATCCGTTGGCTCACCAGTGCACCCTGACCCAGGATAATCTGTGGCTCCCGAGGTGCTGTAAAAGGTTTCTTTGATAGAGAAGTATGCAGATTTCTAAGAACAAATATTGTAAATTTAGCCAGGAAATTTTGACCTGGGTCTCCTTTAACTGGTCATTCCTGAGATAAGTTTTTGCTATTAAAA
The DNA here is from genome assembly GCF_037893015.1 of Macrotis lagotis. Classification (NCBI taxonomy): domain Eukaryota; kingdom Metazoa; phylum Chordata; class Mammalia; order Peramelemorphia; family Peramelidae; genus Macrotis; species Macrotis lagotis. Next base: position 176,243,439 of record NC_133666.1, read on the forward strand.
AGTCCGAGTTTTGGGGCGGCTAGGTGGCGTAGTGGATAAAGCACCGGCCCTGGAGTCAGGAGTACCTGAGTTCAAATCCGACCTCAGACACTTAATAATTACCTAGCTTTGTGGCCTTGGGCAAGCCACTTAACCCCATTTGCCTTGCAAAAAAATTAAGTTGGTAGATTTTCACTTCTCAACCCTTCATGTTTGGGTTTTTCTACCGGACCTGACTCTCGGAAATTCATGTCCAGACCTACACCAGAGCTATTGTGGGCAATAATGCATTAGGGGTATTTGGTCTGAGATTTCTGTTCATTCTATTGCCACAACTTTATCTAGTGTTATATGAAATATAAAAATAGTTGACTGTATATTGTTAAGTGGGAGATAGAAATTGGAAGCCATACAGTTTGTGATAATATGGTAGATTCATGTAGTACAGTTTTGGAGTCAAGCATTAGACCAGGAAGCAGTTGATTAGTGAGCTCTTTTTAAGAAGACTGAGTGTGGTGATGTCTGCATCATTCTCTCTAAACCAGCCTATAGAGAAATAAATAAAAAAGCAAAGAGAATGATTTATAAGGTGATCTCAACTTTCATTCCCTCTAGACCAGAGGTGTTAAAACACATGAGTGTGCATTCCCGCAGAACTCCCTAATATGATCCAGACCATATCCAAATGTAATTCCTATAATATTTTAATGTATTGTTATATTAATAAAATGTATATATAAATGTGTGTGCTTTTAAAAGTCAATATGTGGAAATCCTTATGTATCATTTAGTGTTTTTTTTCTTTTTAAGTCTGACACCACTGCCCTAGATTATCCATCTGTCTGTCTGTCTATCATCTATCAATCGATCATTTGACTATCAATCAATCGATTATCTGTCATTGTCTGTCTGTGATCCGTTTGTGGCCTGTCTATTGTCTGTCTGTTGTCCATCTGTCATTTGTTGCCTTAGGTCGTCCTCCCTCGGTCTGTCGTCCTCTGTCCGTTGGTCTTCCTCTCTGGTCCGTGGGTTGTCGTTGCTGTGGTCTTTCTATCTGTCTGCCGTGTATTTATATATTATATAGGCATACATGTCACATATACATGCACTTATATGTATGCCAGATATACACACACACACACACACACACACATATATATATACATATATATATATATATATATATATATGCATTTATGTATGTATATAAGTCCATACTGGACTCTCCTGTATTTCTCTATCCCAAGTACCCTAGCATCTAAGTTTGTACCACAGATGATGACGACTTTATTTGCCATACTGACTTGTATTCTAAATGCCACACACACACAGAGGAAATAAAATCAGTACTATATAGTACTGATTTTATGAAATAAAATTTTATGAAATAAAATAAATAAATAATAAAATAATAATAATAATAAAAATAATAATAAAATTTTATGAAATAAAATCAGTACTATATAGTACTGATTTTATTTCCTGTGTGTGTGTGTGTGTGTATGTGTGTGTGTAATGATTATGAAAAGGCTGTTTTTTTGACTTGAAGGTAGGCAGAAAAGAGTTCTCTAGCCTCTTCTTCCCCCACCCTTCTCCAAGGAAGACTGTTCCTGCCAGAACAGAACCAGTTGGACCCCAAAAGCATACTCAACTCTTCTCAGAGAGAGGTTACATACCAGACTAGAATTATTTCTTTCTGCTTGGTTCCTAATTTCTAATCATGTGATTATTTTAGGTCATTTTAAGAGGTCCCTAAGCTCTATTTCTAAGGCTTGACTCCTTTCTCACCAAATACCATTTCAAAAATGACTTGAACATATACACCAGACTGCTAAATTTTTTTATCCAAATCATAGCAAAACATTAGAAATCAGAGAAACTACACATAGGAGAATATATACCAGATAATACAGAAAGAGACATTTCCTACTTGGAGTGTGATGACTCAGTTTATTCACAAGAGATTTTCCTTGATCTTACCTAAGAACAAACTCCATTCAGTTTCTAGAGTCTCAAGGTGGGAATAGGGACATGATAGAGACTGCCAGTTCTTCTCAGGTCTTTCCAGATCTTTTCCTTTAGCAACTTGAAGTAGAGGAGGCCTTAACTAATTTCCTCCTTGAAGATGAAAGCCAGTAACACTGAAGCAACTCAACATTTGAAGACTGGAAGCTTGGAGAATCCTGAAGAGGACTGAAGAAGGTTGTAGCTCTTTCACCTCTCACCTCCTCAGACAGGGCAGGGAATCCATCTCCATCCATAAGGACAGAGTTCCATGCCAGTGAACTTTCAGGTGACTATTACATAAGTGCTTGTTGATTGATTAAAAGAAATCAGGTATTCAAGAATTAGAGATAGGTAGGAATCAGAATGCAAAAGAACAGATAAGAGATGGTATGTCTCGTGTGAGAAACAGCAGCCAGACCAGTATAACTAGACCCTAGTCTAGTAGAAATGAGGAATAGGTAAGACAACTTCAAAGACAGAAAGTTATCTAGTTGTGAAGAGCTTTAAATACTAATCAGGGGATGGCTAGATGGAACAGTGGATAGAGCATTGGCCCTGGAGTCAGGAGTATCTGAGTTCAAATCCCGCCCCAGACACTTAATAATTACCTAGCTGTGTGCCTTAGGCAAGCCACTTAACCCCATTGCCTTGCAAAAAATAAACTAAGAAAAAATACTAATCAGAGTTTATTTTTGATACTAGAACTATTAGGGAGCCATAGGAGTTTATTGTATAGAGTTATTACATTGTCAAACTTACCTTTTTAGTAACCTCACTTTGGCAGTTGTATGAAAGATGATTTGGAGTAAGGAAAGATTTTAAGCACAGATACCAATTAGAAAATTGTTTCAATAGTCCAGGGAAAAGGTGATAAGGGTATGTTGTTAGTTAAGTAAGTGGAGAGAAGGAAGCAAATGCCACCGATGCTGTGGAGAAATAAATGGTAAGATTCAGCAATACATTAAATATGTGAGTCAAGTGATGGGAAGGAATTAAGGATAACACTAAGATTGGCAAACTGAATAACAAAGATAATGGCATCCTTGACAGTAAGAAGAAGGGTTTGATGGCAGAGAATTCTGTTTTGCAGACATTGAGTTTTAAAGATTTGTGGGATGTAAAGTTTGAAAAATGGCCAATAGGCACAGGAAAAAGAGAATGACACATATATACATATATAAACATACATACACACATGTATTTATAAAAATGCATGTATATATTTATATCTATATTTGTGTATATATGTGTATTGTATATACACACATATACTTATATGTATATGATTTATCTATAGTAGTATATATTAAAATATAAGTATATATGATATATGTGTTGTATATATGGTCATGTATATGGTTTAATATAATATACTGGTTATATATACATAGGATCTTCTGTATATATTGATCATAGTTAAATCAATGAGAATTGATAAGATTACCAAGTTAGAAATAAAAGCGAGAAAAGAGAAGAGGGACTGGGAAAGACTTGGTGGGTATAGTTAAACTTAATGGGAATGGCATGGATGAAGACCCAACAAAGGAGACTGAAGTGTGGTCTGGCACTTAGGATAAGAACTAAGTGATCTAAAAATCCAAAGAGGAAAGAGTTAAAAATATCACTATCACATACTATAGAGAAGTCAGGAAGAGTGAGTATTGTGAAAAAGTCATTTAGAAATTAAGAAAGAGATCATTGGTAACTTTGAAGAGAGCAGTTTTAGTTGAACCTTGGGATAAGGAGTTCTTAGAAGAAAGTGAAAAGAAAGAAAATAGAGACTTCCAAATATGGATAGCTTTTTCAGTTTTAATGGAGGAAAGGAGAGATATAGGACAAAAGTTACAAGGGACTTGGTGTGGATTTTATTTTACTTTTTTAGGATGGGGGAGACAAATTTGTTTGTGAGCAACAAGAAGGAAACAACAAATGAGGAAAGATCAAAATTGGAATGAAGGCAAGATTGTTAGGATGAATGATCTAGAGAAAACAGGAAATGGGTTTAAGGGAATAAATAGAGTAGGTCTTGGCAGGGGACGGACTGAGGTCTTATCAAAGAAGTAAGGGGCAGCTAGGAGGTCAAAGCAAGGGTTCCATAGGACCTGAGTTCAAATCCAACCTCAAACTTTGGCTATTTACTAGCTTTGTGACCCTGGACAAATCACTTTAATCTCATTCATTGCCCCACCCCACAAACCCCAAGCATGCAAAAAAAAAAGAATGAAGAAGGAAATGGTAGACATGATCCCAGAGAGATGTGAGGTGAAGAGAGACATTCTTAAGAAATAATCTCAATTTTTTATGAAGTAAGTCCTCAAATAAATGAAAAAGGGAAGTGCTATGAGAAACTTAAGCCAAGAAGATAGGGTTGAGATTTGATGCTGTAATAAGCTCCATTAAAAGGCACATGAACAGGACCAAAAGAAATAGATGATGGGAATAAATTAGGATTGCTATGACAATAAAAAGACTACCATGAATGTTTGAGTATAAAGAGAACCTTTCTTCCTTTGCTATCATTGGAGTACCTCACCAGTATTGAGACCACTAGGTCAAAGGGTCTGAAGAGTTTAATAACTTATCTCCCTTCTTTCCAGATTGTTTTGAACTAATTTATAAAGTTACCCAGAGTGCATTAGCTTTCCTCTCTTCTCAAAGTTCCTTGATTTGTGAATTCTGAGTTTTAATGTGCATTTTTCATGGTACAAGTGATTTGGAGTATTTTCAGCACAGAACTGATGGTTTGACATTTTTCTTTTGAAAATTATTTTTTCATAACCATTGACCTTTTACAACATCTATTAGGGAATAGCCATTGGTGTTTTCTCATTACATCAATTCTCTATAGTTTTTGGAAGGCAGACTTTTATCTGAGAATTGGAAGAAAGGTTTTATTCCACTTGATAGGTTCTCTTATTCCAGTTTCAATGAATCTTGTCATATAAAAGCTTTTTCTTTTCATACAATTTAAGTTGTTGAATTTTGATCACCTTTTCCATTATCAATTTTTTCCTCTAACAACAGATCTAGAAAATATCTTTTTTTAAATTACATACTATTTAAATTTTAGATCACTTATTCTTTTGGAATTTTTGTGGTATCTAATGTGAAAATGCTTCCAAATAAACTCCCCATTTTTCTTAGAGATTCTACTTTTGGTTTTAGTTTTTGTTGGGCAGTGGGGTTAAGTGACTTGCCCAGGGTCACACAGTTAGTAAGTATCAAATGACTGTGGTTGGATATAAAAGTTAGATCCTGACTGCAAGGCCAGTTCTCTATCCACTGAACCACCTAAATGTCCCAAGATTCTCCTGTGATTGGCATGGCTCTAAAGTCATCACTCTCTTGGTTCAGGCACAATGTTGGGGCAAAATGAGACACACTGAAAGTCATTGAACAGGGTGTTTAGTTTGCTCTAACAGCAAGGATATGCAACAAGGATAAGTGGTATTTAGCTTCTATATGTGTGTGTGGTGGGGTGGAAGGTGAGGGATTCTCTCCACCAGGCTCCATCTGGAAATGAATCTGGTCATCTGGTCAATTAGTGATGGTAATAGCAATTTTCTTGTTCCCAGACATCCACCAAATCTGAGAAGCCCAGAGTCCACATGCCTTGCAGAGAAACTGGGGTCAATCAGATTTCATGTGGGGAGGGAACTGACTAAAGAAGCATTAGGGAAGCTGGGGCTGCTGTCCTAACATGGCTCCCTTTTCACAGAGGAGGAAACCTGAAACAATTCATAACTATTTACTAACATTATATCCTCCTTCATTCTAGAATGGAATGACGTTAGTACTTCTTTGAAGGCAACTCTTCCTTGATCATCTATCTTCTGTAGCAGATTGTGCATACTCTCATTCCTAAACTCTTCCTTATTTTCAGTTTCTTCCCAACCTTACCATTTCTCCTTCATTCTTTTTTTTTATTTTTCATTTTTTTAGGTTTTTGCAAGGCAATGGGATTAAGTAGCTTGCCCAAGGCCACACAGCTAGGTAATTATTAAGTGTCTGAGACTGGATTTGAACTCAGGTACAACTGACTACAGGGCCAGTGCTCAATCCACTATGCCACCTAGCTGCCCCTCTCCTTCATTCTTAAGTCTTCACTTGGTCCAATATTTCCTGCTAGATATCATTCTGTAATTTCTTTTCCCATTCTTGGTTAAACTTGAGAAAGATATCTACATTAGGACCCTGCATAACTCCTTTCATTTTTTTCAAAACTACTTACAAACATATTCATGTTTCTCTGATCCTGAAAAAAACTTTCATTTGATCCTTCCAACTCCACTATCTAGTGTCCTATCTCCCCTATACCCCTTTTGCACCTAAACTCTTCTGAAAGACCATCTACAATAGGTGCTTTATTTTCTCTCCTCTAGCTCTTTTCTTAACTCCTTATAATCTAGTTTTGGTCCTTAACATTCCATGGATACAGAGTTTGCAATAATCCAATATGCCAGATCCAATGACCCTTTCTCACTTCTCACTGTCCTTCACTTATCTGCAACCTTTGACACTTTTAATCACTCTCTCTTTGATACTCTCTTCTTTCAAGGTTTTCAGGACACCACTCTCTCCTGGTTGTCCTCCAACCTTTCTGACCCTTTTTAGTCTGTCTCCTTTTGCTGGGTCCTCCTCCAGATCATAACCTCTAACTATAAATGTCCTTTATTTTCTCCTGGACCTCTTTTATTCTCCCTCTATACTACTTCACTTGGTGATCTTCCATGGATTATCATCTCTTTGTTGATCATTTTCAAACTTAACTTTCTTGCCCCTAACTCTCTACTGGCTTCCAATCTTCCATCTTCAACTGCCCTTCAAGCATCTCGAACTGCATGTCCAGTAGGCATCTTGAACACAAAATGTATAAAACAGAACTTATTATCTTCCTCCCAGTCCTTCCCTCAACATCCCACTACCCTATTACCATAGAGGGCAACTCTACAACTCTATCCTCCCAGTCCCTCAGGCTTACAAACTAGTAGTCATCCTGGACTCCTCACTAACTCTTTCCCCTATATCCAATCTATTGCCAAGATTTCATCTGATTTCATTTTTGCAACATCTGTGTAATACTTCTTTCCTCTGACACTGCCACCACTTTAGTGCAGATCTTCATTTCTCATGACTTGATTATTAAAGTAATCTGTCGGTCAGTTTACAAACTTCTCTATTCCAATTCTTCCTTTATTCACTCACTAAAGTGATTTTCCCAAAACACAGATCTGTTCCCGTCATTCTCCTAATCAATTCATTCCAATGATTTCCTTGTACCTCTGGGAACAAAAAGAAAATGCTCTGCTTGACATTCAAAACTTTCCAGTTTTCTTAATACCTTAGTCTCCCACTCCTAACCTCAGTATAATGACACTGATCTTCTGGCTGTTCAAGAAACACTCCATCTCTCAGTTCCAGGTACTTTCTCTGGCTGTACCACATACCTTTTAGGACTTTTGACCTCTCTAGATTCCTTAAAATCTCAACTAAAAATCCTCTCTTCTCCAAGAAGCCTTCCTCAATCCCTCTTCGTTCTCCTGCCTTCCCTCTCTCAATTATTTCCTGTTTATCCTGTTTATAGCTTGCTTTGGTGGTTTTTGTTTGCATATTGTCTCTTCCATAAGAATGTATGTTTCTTGTGGGCAAGGATTGTCATTTGACTCTTTTTGTAACTCTGGCATTTAGCACAATGACTGACTCATAGTAGACATTTAATAAATATTTATGGATTGATTGTTTCTTAAATTTTTATAATAAGTCTTCTGACCTCATCAGTCAAATAAAATTACCCTTTCTTTAAAAAAAAGTTTCAAACATCCAAGATCTGCCACCTCTTCTGCCTACCTGAATCCTTCCTTCCCACTGAGAAAACAAAAAATTCCCAAACCTTTTACAGACATGTATAGTCAATAACCTTTTCTCTCCTCCCCCAAACTGTCTCATTCTGCATTCTGAGTTGTTCACCTGTCTATCAAGAGGTGTGTAGCATACTCTGGAATCCCAGTTAGTAATTGCACTGATAAGCAGTCATTACCATAGTATTCTAACACATTTATATAACACATTTGTTTATTCATTCTTCAGTTTGTGAGTATCCCTTCCGATTCCCATTCTACAGATAATTTGTTATGTTTGCCTCCCACCATAGAATATGAATGGTGAGAACAGAAACTTTTTCTTCATCACTTAGCAAACATGCTAGCACTTAACACATGCTTATCGACTAATTTGACTGTCAGAACCAACACCTAGCCCAAGTCACAGGGGAATAGCTAAGGTAGAAATCCAAGCCAAAGGGAGAAATGATTCTTCCATTGAATCAATAGAATACTGAGGAGCGAGAAAATAGAAAATAGTCTCAAAGGGAAAGTGATAAGTACTTGGTAGAATCAGGAACGGTCTCTTTCCAATTGAGAGAAATCAAAAGCTTCATCCTAATGGGGCAGGAATTATTGTCCCGTTTGTTGCATCAACTTTTTTTTATAATCTGACTTCAACCTAAGTCGTGGACATTTTGTATTCCCCTGCTAATGTAAAAGGATATGTGAATGCTGAATGATGGAGAGAATAATGATAATAATGCTGTTGACCTGTGTAAGGGATTTATTAAGAAGGTAACAAATACTCTTGGGAGAGACATGTAGACAGAGGACATTTCAAAGAAAAGAGAAGGAAGAATTTGAATTGATTGACAAAAATGGGAAGCCAGGGGGTGGCTAGGTGGAGTAGTGGATAAAGCACCGTCCTTGGTGTCAGGAGTACCTGGGTTCAAATCTGGTCTCAGACACTTAATAATTACCTAGCTGTGTGGCCTTGGGCAAGCCACTTCACCCCATTTGCCTTGCAAAAAAAACCCCTGCAAAGTCTTTTGGGGGCAGCTAGGTGGCGTAGTGGATAAAGCACCAGCCCTGGAGTCAGGAGTAGCTGGGTTCAAATCCGGTCTCAGACACTTAATAATGACCTAGCTGTGTGGCCTTGGGCAAGCCACTTCACCCCATTTGCCTTGCAAAAAAAACCTAAAAAAAATGGGAAGCCAGTGTAATCATGTCTCTGAACTTGTTTGAAATTCTAGCGACTCCTGAGAATGGACCTTCTCTGACTGAGTTCATTTATCTATCCAAGTATGAACTGAGTTCTTATCTTGCTCCCAACTCAAGACTTTATTAATATTCTTTAGCATATTCTAATCTGGGTAATTTCTCTGACTTCTGTTTGCTCTTTTGCTGGGAGAACTGGCTTTGTTTATTATTTGACATATATAGGTATGAATGAAAAAAGAGTTGAATGCAATTTGTGATGGTCTTTTGTGTGAACATTGTTTCATGGGAAGAGACCAAACCAATGGATATAAGCTTGGGGATATCCTCTACCCTTAAGAACAATCAGGGAAGCAATTTTGTTTCTTAACTCAGATTCATACTCTTGGACCAAAGATATTTGAGGTATAGCAGATAGATAGAATTCAAGCTCAGTAATCCTCTTTAGGACCTCTTGATTGAAAAAGCTACAAGTCTTGGGGTATACCTGGGGTCTATCTGTTCCCCTCATACAGTATTCTAGGAAGAAATGGGCTTTGGCTTTCCTCTCCATAGAGGCAGACTATAACTCAGATCATATTTATCCACGGAACAGATGGGCTGTGTCTCTATATATTTAAACAACCAACGCAATAATCTTACATTTGACCAATATATCACATATGTAATCTTGGGCAAGTCTTATAAATTCTCTAGATCTGAGTTTACTGGTATCTAAAATAAGGGAATCATACTAATGATTTCTAAAATTCCTCATGGCACTATCAGTAACTTTTGAGATAAATTTATTTTGTAATTAATCAGAAAAAAAAGATGCCCTTAATTTTCAATTTGGGAACTCAAGGTTCCATTGAGTTTATTACCTGAAGGTGTTCAGATTCAATGGAGAAAAGTCATATTGTGCCATGGAAAGAAGGCTGGTTTGGAAAACAGAGGAACTGGGATTTAATCCTCATTCTGCTACTCATTACCTTTGAGACTTTGGACAAGTCATTTCACCTTTTTAAGTCTCACTTAACTCATCTGTAAAATGGTTGCGTTAAACAAGATGTCTTCCAAGTTCTTTCCATCTATTGGTCCCTGATCCTAAAATATGCAATGACTTGCAAAGAATAGATAGATTTCTAAGGCAGTCTTCTGAAGTGTTCTGACATTAGTTTCTTTAGGTCATAAAAATTGTTAAATTGTGAACTGTCTCCCTGTTGGAGTTGGCAGCCCTTATCTATGTAAAGCAAAGGCCATTTAACATATTTTAAGTAAATGAAATATGTGTCATTTGTCATGGCTGTGCAGTATGTACTTTTGGCAAATAGATCCTTATGGGTTTTAACTCTGGGGAATGTTTGCTTTATAGGAGCTATAAAACTGGTTATTTTCCTATTTCATTTTTTTCAAGCAGTTCTTAGCCATGCATGTTTAATGCAAAAAGGCTGTCACCCATCTAGTTATAGCTGCCTGAGAAAGGCAAAAGAGTTGTAAAAGCATAGCAGTTATAGAACATAAATAAGCAGTCCTTATTGCTTAATTACAAAAATATAGGTCCTAATAAAATATGGGCTGTGACCCAATACAAATAATCCCATTGTAAGCAAGAACAGTCAATGGCGGTTATAGAATCAAATGACTAAGTATTTCTTTTAAGAGGTTTTCAATTTTTTTAAGTGCTTAAAAGTATCAAAGCAAATCTTATGAGCATCTTGTAGAAAAAGGAGCAGGTCATACTGTTGCTAAAAACTTTACCCTTATTCTGCATGAGTGATAAAGAATTGAATGTAATTTTAAAAATATTCATTAAAAAAATAGAAATGGAAGTAGCCTGTTCTATAAAGCTAGAGTGATCACGTGCTTCATGAGGTATTTGATTTTATTAATAAGCATATATAACAGTTTTAAACATGATTCTTTACATTGCTTTTTTTCAGAATTTTAAAGATGTATTTGATTTAATTATTGTTATTCTGATTTTTAACAAATATTGATAAACACATATGTTTTTCATATACAAAGAATAGAGTTCTTAGCATTTGAAATAGGTGCTATCTCTAGGACATTTTCACCCATCAGAATTACTCTTTCCTTCCAGTTCTGAGTTTCAGGAGAAATAATCAATTTTAGGTGTTTTACTTTGCAAACTGAACCTAGGAAAATCATAAATACTAAGATTTCATTGAATCCCAGTTGGTATCATGGATTAATGTTCTCCACTCATCCTCCCATATTGAAATAGTTATTTTAGTAGTAAGTCTCAAAGAAAATTGAGGTCACTGAGAAACTAAAACCAAGTTGAAATAACCCCAAATGTAGAATAAAATGGTTGAGTATATATTGGGATATCTTTAGGTGATTCCCTTCCCCTTCAATTATCCAAGTAATTCAGGCAAAACCAAAGTGTTCTGCCTGAATTATTTAGGTAATTGGACTTATTGAGCTGTGATTAGAAGAAGAAAAATCAACAAAAAAACTTTGATTTTGCTGTTTTGATGATTGAAGGAACTAAGAACAGTAGAATAGTAGTTTGAGAATAAATCACTCCAGGCACATGTACTCAAAAAAAGGAGGAGGGTAATGATGGGGATTGTTCAATGAGCAATTTGATGAGTCATTCAATTAACTGGATGAAATTATAGTGTATAGATCTTGGTCTGAAATGCAATTCCCATAGAGGGAGACAAAATAATGGCACTTTATAGATAGAATACAGGGATCATCTGTGATTGGTTCCCAGTGATTAGGACAGAAGTGGGAAGTCTTTTAAGTCTTTTTTTCTGCCAAGAGACATTTGGATATCTATAACATCATTTGTAGGCCATATAAAATTATCAACTTAAAAATTAATCTTCTATATTATATATATGCATATATATATATATAATTCACTCCTAAAAAGCTTCTATATTTATTGAATTTTGAGTCCCACCTGGGATTGCCTTGACAGTGTCAGATTAAATGATTTGATGGATCTTCTATGGCCAGGGGACCAGATGTTCTCATCCTTGGGTTAGGGTTTACTCCAAAAGAATTGATGATTGATTCAAGGCTCATGGAGACTTGTCAGAAGAGTCACCTTTCCCCCATCATCCATAAAAATGATATTGGCACCTTTTTTTCTTTTTATTGAATTTCCAGAGAAGTAGTCAACAGATTTGGAGGGAAGGAATTTCTACCTTCTTTCCAAAGGAACAGAAAAAAAGACTACACAAAGGATATATTCTTGCCCATGTGCCCTAAGGTTCTTGAATCTCAGGGTCCTGAATTTCTTCTATTTCTTTTTTTGAGCACAAGTCAAATATTAGAGTCTTTGAAAATAGATCTATGTCCTAGATCAGGAAATAATCAGGGCATTGATGAGTTCCTACAAATATACATGGTTTTACCTTGGTTTGAGAGGAGAGTTGCTAATAGTGGACAATCTCATCTTTAGGTGTCACTTTGTGGATACAGTAGAAACAATATTACTATTGTGATCAGGATCCATGTCAGTAGATGCATGGTCTAAGAAGTCTGGAAGTTTTCTTATACAAAGGTAATTTCCTAAGAAGGATATAAAATTGTCCTAAAGATTTAATTGCTTGAGAAGAAGAAGACCCAAACTATTGGAGAAATTTTTGGATTGCCTAAGGTAGTAGATTGAGTATTGGACTTAGAGTCTTCCTGGACAAGTTGTTTGCCTATTTCTTCATCTACAAAATGAGCTGGAAAAGGAAATGGCAAACCAATCCAGTATCTTTGTTAAGCAAACCCCCAAAATGGTCACAAAGAGTCAGACATGACTGTAATGTCTGAACAATAACAGAGGTATAAAAAAACCTGGAGCATGAATAGATGGAGTTCCTTAGGTGTGGGAGACTTTTCACTGTTATTCAACTCAACATACACCTTTGAGTAGGCATGCTAGCCTGGCAAATGTGGAGGAAAGAAGAGTTATGAACTAATGCTACATCTTTGCAGAATATCCTTTTCACGCTATTGTTGAACAAATTTTCCCCTCGGGGATCAAACTAGATACTTATCAGCTCAGTGTTCTTTAGGGACCCAGAGCCATAAATTATAGGCAATAAAACATTTTCCAGGGGGATAGAGAAGATTGTAGACTAGTTATTTTAACTAATTCAGAAGTGATTGTTTTTAAGAAAAAGAAACTGAAATCTTTCCATGTATCTCTTTTCCCAAGACTTTATGTAGAATTGATAGGTTAGAATCTTCTACCCAGTGCCAGTGGTTCTCCTTGTTATGGTCTCTCAAGTCTCCCACGTTCTTCAGTGACTTATCAGCCTTTTCACATACACATAAACACACACACACACACACACACACACACACACACACACACACAGAGCAACTGATGAATGTGTGTCAAATGATTATCGTCCCTTAAGCTTCTTTTTTCCCCTTTCTATTGATGATATTTTCAAAAAAAGGAGAGACAAGTCTTTATTCCTTAATTCTGTCATCTTTTGGAGTGTCTGAGAATCTTTTCTCCTGATCTCAGAGATCTCAAAGTACTTTAATTTCTAGTGGATATACTGAAATGTGAATTTTGTGGCAATTCACATGTTTTTAGATACTGACACATATTGGATCCTAAATATTGTTTTACATTCTCCACATATATCTTCTGGACTTTTGGAGTGAGAGGGATAGACTAGCTAGGCCTTGGAATGTTTCTATGAGATTTGTTTACAATCAGTGCTTAAAATCATCATAGGAGGCTAGAATTGGAAGCAAACTTGGAAATTAGTCTAATACTGTCACTTTTTAGATTGCGAAACCAAATCTATTATTTAAGAGACTTGTCAAAAGCACACAGTTAGTGGAACAACCAGGATTCCTAGAGTCAAGTTCCTTTCCATTACAGCTTGCTGATTGACTCTCAATCCGAAAGCTCTCCTTCTCTTTATTTCTATCTAATTAGGAAAATTTTCACTCAGCAAAGTTCTAACCTACCATTAATGAGTGGGGATCTAGACATATTGTGAAATGAAGTGTTTGCACTCAAATGATGGTATGGTACATGGATTAAGCATACCCTCATTCACCCAAATGTTTCTAAGGAATTATGTACAAGGAAGTCAGTTAGATCTTTTTGTAATGGTTTGTGCAGTGAGTACCTTCCTATAATCACTAAAATGCAGTTCAAAAATCATCAGTGTTGTTGCTGGGCATGTGCACAATATAAGTAAGAATTTGTCCTCTACCTGCTTTACCTAATTTTATTTCTATATTAATTACATAACCCTTAGTATCAAAACCTTCTTTTGTTTCCAGAATCTACAAAGCTTTTATGGAGCTTTTAGAATGTCTTCTAGAGGGAATGGTTAGAATCTTTGAAATAGTTTTGGGGAAGAGAATAACCCAATAGAACTGAACAGAAGTTACAAGAAATTTCAAATAGTTGTTTGGGATCATGGATCTTAATTAAATGCCAAACAAAGAATAACCAAAGTGTAAATGCATCTTCAATATTCCATCCTAATAGATTTTTGGAGACCACAGGAATTGTTGCTATATCTTTAAGTGGGAATAGAATCTTGGGAGAATGGCATTTAACTGCTGGAGACTATTACCTGGCATATCTGGAGAAAGACTATGTGAATTACTGGCAGAAATGACTAAGAGAACTTCTTTTCTAAAAGACTGACTGTTAACTGTCATCTTTTAGAAAGACTGAAGAGACATTTCCTAAGAGAATTGAATTTAACTCTCATGCAGAAGAATTCTTGAGCCTTTGATTGGTATCCTGAGAGATCTGAATGATAGGAACTATATTTCCAGGACTGAGAAGTCAACAGTTTCCATTGATGATTAGAGGAAACTCTAGCTATGATCTTTCTCACTTGATTCATTGCTGAAATATTCAATACTATATTGTTTGTTGCAATGTTAGTACAGTGTATGGTCAGGGTGTTTACTTAAATCTATAAGAATAGGTTGTGGGGTTTAGAAAAAGAGAAAAAAATTTATGAAAGGTTTATCAGGTTTATTTTATGAAATATGATGAGATCTCAGAGCTAATGGAATAATTTATGAGAGAAAATTGTGTATGTTTATTAATTTATGAGGAAATATCAGAACACATTTTTTGACTGCCTTAAAGTCTGGGATTAATTAAGGTAATGAGTCAAGAAGAAAGGTTATGGATGGGGATTTATTATAATTATTGACTAGTGAATTGCCCCATAATAGTACCTACTTGATGCAGAAACTACACATTAGGGTAGAGGTCTCTAGAACTCTTTTCAAAAAGAATAGATATTATTAACTTGAGACATTCTGTTTGATTTTGTTAGTTCTGTAGCTTATAACCTTGCTTGTGTACTATAAGACACTGTACTATTAGACTAATTTTATAAGGAAAGACTTTCTATACACTGTACCTTAGTGGATGGCCTGAGAGAACAGCAAAAAACTGCAATAAATGAACCCCAGCAGATAGTAGCAGAGAAAAGCTTGGTCACCACAAGAATGACAGAAATAATAAGGGAAGACTATAAGGAAATACCAGTTCCAAATAGAGACAAGAAAATGTTGAAACTCAATATTGAGGGGCAGCTAGGTGGCACAATGGATAGAGAACTGGCCCTGGAGTCAGGAGTACCTGAGTTCAAGTACAGCCTCAGACACTTAATAATCACCTAGCTGTGTGGCCTTGGACAAGCCACTTAACCCCATTGCTTTGCAAAAAAAAAGACCCTAAAAAAAACAAAAACCCCCTCAATATTGAGTAATGGAAAACACTGTGATGATACCACCAGATGACTCTAGGTTCAGAGGGATGCCCTTTTTAGCCAAAGAATTTGTAGCTGCAAGAGTGCCATAGTCATAGGACTTCCTAATGCACTTGCTATTCATCAATGTACCCTGACCATATTGCTTCTTTGTGTGTTTTCCTTGATTATTTATGAGCACTGCATATGTGTACCACATTCCCCACTGGTAAATGCATGGGTGAATGCAGGCCAAGTGTATCAATAGGTATGTGATCTTTTGTTTTCATTTTGTTAACCATTATATTTGATTAAATAGTTTTTTTAAACTCTAGTGTGGCCTAAGTTTTTGCTAGTAAAAGTATACATGTGGAGGAGGGATCTTGTGAGCCATAGATTTGAATGGTGGTGATTTGAATGGTTTGTAGATTTTGTGCTAATTCACAGTGACTGAAAACTACTTCAACTTTTCCAGGGCCATATTGTGAAAGCATATCCCCAACCACTTTATATATTTTTTCTTAGAATTAGAGCCAAAACAAAAAGAGAAAAGGAAATTAGATTAGTTCATTTCCCAGACACATTTTTAATGAATTTATAATAGTTTGTGTGTTAGGTACCTTCCTATACTCACCAAACAAAGCAAAAAATGAAAGGAAGAAATATAATTTCAAGAATCTAAATATCCAGGAGAAATGGTAAAACAGAATTATGATCTATTGGTATAGATGTCACCATTAAGACTGGCACCAAAGTGTTCCTGAAATATAAAGGATTTTGATTTTAAAATGAGGTGAAAATTATATGGAGATGACTTCTTGTGTCTAGATGCTTGAAACTTTTATATGGTGCTAATCCAGAGCACTGCTTACATTAGTTAAAACTAGAGCTCTTTGATAGATTTGAGGTTATGTATATACAGAATATTGGGTTGGCTAATAGCTTCCATTAACACTAGAATACGTTTTACATTTTAATCCCCTCACAAATGGGAAAACAAATAGAATTCATTCCATTTAGTAAATCAAAGTAATTCAGGTATTTGCATTGGATTCCCCAAGAAAAGTGACTTTGATTCCTTATTCTCTCAAATACAGGAAACTTTCAGTTGGCATTGGTGGGCTTTTCACTTTCATCAGGATTGTCCAGCATTTTCAACCTTTTTTCCAGCATCTGCTTCCATTCATCTCTGAGCCTAAGAAAAGGAAACAAATCATATAGTCAGTGATTTATCTTGATATCTCTGGGTCCAGAAAAGTCCTCTTGAAACATGCTTGACTTTATCATGGGGTTCATATATTGACTTAGACACCATGGTATAAACAATTTGGATTACTTTCTTGTTGATGTACTTTTAAACATTCATGATCTAAGGGGACAAGTAATTGGGGGAGCTAAGAGAGAAGAATGATGATCGGGAAAATATTTTTGGAAAAATGTCATTTAAAAGCTGTTTTTATCCAAATTTGGTGTGGTAAAAATAAAATTAAAGTTTGCTCATTTTAAAGAGCAGGCAAGCAATAGATTAGAGTTTTCACTTCTTAAAAGGCTTTTGTCAAATACCCTTATCTGACGATTCTGAAACTGTTAGAAGCCTGTCTGTGCAGTCATCCTTGGCAATACCATTAATATCTGACACCAAGTTACCTTCTAAGTGTATGGAATTTTAGTGGAAGGGGATATGAAGGGTTATAAAAATGATTCCTCACTATCACCACTGTAATTTGGTTCCTGAGAAAAGAAAAGTTCCCAATAGGTCAGATTGAGGAGGTGGTTTTCTATTATACAGAGAGCAAGACCCCCTTAATTCAAAACTGAATTGACCTTTGGAAAGAGAAAGGAAGATATTTACTCTGACCTTCAGATCTTATAAAACTTTGAATGGAGAATAGAAGATATAGTCCCTAACATTCACATGGGAGTAGCTAGCAAGAAAAAAAAATACAAGGAAAAGTGAGCTTATTTAGTTAGAATGGCTATCCTTTTAGAGGGAAGAGAAGCTTCCAATAGTGTTCTTATTCCTGTTCTCTTTGTTCTCTCTCTCTCTCTCTCTCTCTCTCTCTCTCTCTCTCTCTCTCTCTCTCGTCTGTAGGACTCCATTTCAAGGTGGGATCCAACTGGATCTAGAGGATGTATTGACACCATTTCCTACTTATTTTCAGAAGAAAATATGTGCCCTTTGGAGAATTATCATTAAGGAAATGATTATTTTTACATAGGAATTTATTTTCTATAGATTTGTATGCTTATACTGATCTAAAATTTTCCATGATATTGTTTTTGATAGTCTCCACTAAATTCCTCTCTTACTTGTTTTCTTCTTTTTTGATTAAACTTGTCTGTTATGAATTGGAAGGAACCTCACAGGTTACCTACTATCTTCCTCAATTCAACTTGAACACAAATCTTTTACATGCAATCCTGAAAAAAAGTAATCTTGTTAATACAGAATAAAGAAATTTAATAAAAGGAGAAATCCACTGCCTCCTGGAAAAGCCCATTCCACTTTGGGAGGGTTGAAATCATTAAGAGATTTTTGGTTGCATTGAATTAAATCTACTTCTCTCCAGCTTCTACCTTTTTCTTCTGCTTCTGCCTCCTGAGGGCAATCAGAAAAAGTTGCACCCACCTTCAATATGAAGACTCCTTCAAATACTTTGAAAGGCAGCTATAATGCATGCCATAAATCTATTCAGTTTGAGAATAAATATCCTTCCTCACCTCCTCTTTTTAAGAGCTTTTTTATTTCTTTGGTAGCTTTTTGCATTAATTTCATTTCTGAATAAATCTCTTGTTCAATCTAGCAAGCCTTGCAATATAATGCTTGAGTCAAAGGGTATGAGTGGTTTAAAAATTCTGAAAACTGAACAAAAAGAAAGAAAAAAAGAAATTGAACAAAGCTAACCAACATATCATTTGAGTCTGGTGGCATATTCACTACCATACACCCAAGACCCCTACCTCTACAAAGGAGATAATGGTGTTTTCTTGTTTCTTCTCCAAGGACAAACTTAATCATTCTAGTTACATCACTTTCTGTTTCTTTTTTGGTTGTTGTCCTTTCTCTTTATATTGCTGTACACATTGGATAATATCTTCCTGGTTCTATTTACTTCATGCTGTATTTGTTTAAATAAGTCTTCTCATGTCTCTCTGACTATCCCATAGTCATTATTTTTATGATGTATTAATATTACTTTTATTTATGTACAAAAATTTGTTTAGGTACTTCTCAACTGTTGCTACCTAGTGTTTTTTTAATTATAATTTTTTTCAACAAAGAAAGGTGTAATTTTGCTTCATCCCATACCACCATTCCCCCATTAGGAAAAAAGAAGTCCTTATATCAAATATATATATATATATATATATATATATACATAACAAAGTAAAACAAATTCTCCCCTTGATCATATCAAAAAAAATTGTTTCATTATGTACCCCAAATTCCTTATCTTTCCATTAGTTAGTGGAGAGTAAGTATCATCATTAGTTTTCTGGAACAGTGATAAGTCAAAGTATTGATGAGACTTAAACTTTTTTAAAATTGTTGGGGCAGCTAGGTGGCACAGAGCACCAGCCCTAGAATCAGGAGGGCCTGAGTTCAAATTCGACCTCAGACACTTAATTACCTAGTTGTGTGACCTCGGACAAGTCACTTAACCCCATTGCCTTGCCAAAAAAATAAAATTGTTCATCTTTACAATGTTGTCATTGTATAAATTGTTCTCCTTCACTTCACTCTTCATCAATTCAAATGAATTTTCCCCAGTTTTCTCTGAAATTGTTACTTTTATGACTTCTTACAGAACATTGGTATTATAATACATTCATGTATGACAATTAGGTCAGCCATTCATCCAGTTGATAGGTGGTTTTTTGCCACCACGAAAAGAACTGCTATAAATATTTTTATACTTATGAGTCCTTTTTCTTTTTCTTTCATCTCTTTGAGGTATAGACCTAGGAGTGGTAATGCTGGGTCAAATGATAAAAACAACAGTTTAGAATGTTTTGGGCATAGTAGTTCCACATCATTTTCTAGAATAGCTAGTCCAATTCATAGCTCTATCAACCATGCATTAAAGTGCCTGTTTTCTTGTAAAATCTCCAATATGTTATTTTCCTTTTTTTTTTTTTGCCAATTCTACCAAGTTGAGGAATAGGAAGTAGAAGCTCAGAGGTGCTTTAATGTGCATTTCTCTAATAATCAGTACTTTGGAATATTTTTTGTTTGATTACCTCCACCTCTTTAAGTAATGTAGGTTCCTTTAAGCCTCTTCTCTCTGACCGCTTTCTTTCTGGTTGTTAGGATTCTCTGGAACCCAATTCTGAAATTAATTGATATCTACTTTTTCTGTATTTTAAATTTACTTATCTGTGCTATTTGAGTAATCTCTCAGTATAATGTAAATTCATTGAGGGAGAGATTGTTTTGTCTCTGTCCCTTATATCCTTCTCACCTACCCCAATGCCTTACATGAAGAAACTCTTTTTAAATGCTTCATGAATTGACTTCAGTAGAACCAATCCTCTAATGAAATCCCATTGAGACTTCTCACATTCTCTTTTGGACATACTCTGGGCATATTTCTTTTTGGAAATACCATATTTCAGGAAGAACATTATTGGTCATTTTGCTACTAAATACAGCTGTTTGTTCACCTGAGGCAGAGTAAAGCAAAAACAATTGATCATTTTCTATTTTAGGTAATAAGAACTATTTTTGCCTGCTATGTCCTATTATTGACTCATATTGATGTCAGAGTTCATCAAAATCCTTGATCTTTTTCACATAATGTCTTTAACCTATGACCGAATTATAATGTTTTCCCGTAGAACTAGCTTACTATAATCTTTCACTTAGCATCATGTTTTTAGGGAATAAATTTAGGATTGTACAATTGCATAACAAATGAGATTGATTTATGGATGTGCAGAAGGACAGAAGTATGCATTTAAGTTCCTATTACTTTTCAAATATTATCTAATTTAATCCTTATAACAAAGCATGGAGGTAGGTGATATTATTATCCCCTTTTTACATTTGAGAAAACTGAGGCAGACAGAAATAAAGAGACCTGACCAGGATTATGAAGTCAGATTTGAACTCAGGTATTCCTAACTTCAGGCCCACTGTTCTATTGTTGAACCATCAAGTTCCTTTATAAATGTAGAATTGGATTTTGCAGGCAGAGAGCTCTATTTTAAACATTCTTATTCAATGATATATATATATATATATATATACGTGCTATTTTCTGATTTTCAGAATACTATTTTAATATCTATTATATTTCCATCGTTATTAAATTTTATTTTTTTTCAATTTTGATGTTGAAAACTGATTGCTAAAATAACTACACATCTTAGTAGTTTGAATCTACTCCAAGTGTGTGACCAATGCCCCTTTTCTATCTATGATCTTAAAGTGCCTAGATGAGGGTCTTTCCTTTGTTAAGTGGTTCTACCTCTTCATGTTTTGCACATTCACTATTTATTATAATGGAATAGGGTTCTCTGCTAAAGTGGTAGGAATGCAGAGCAAAAGTCTATTCTTCTCTTCCCCTTGCAGGGTTTTCAAGTGCCTCTTTTGGCATTATTAAAGCTAATGTTTATGATCCAGTGCTTACTGTGGGGTAATGTTGTTTCAGGTTAAGTGACTTAGTTAATTCAAGTAGAAACTAGGACTTAACTTCCCAATGAATATTGAGTTAAAAATGGTGAAAAAAGTAAAATATGAATCAAGAAACAAATAAATATACATGCAAATATACATACAGAGAGGTGCATAAACAAACAAGAAAATGACTAGCTAAACAAATGAATGTTAACAAATAAATGATTGAATAAATTATTAGAGATAGATAAACAAATGAATGAATAAACAAAAGAGATTTGACAGCTACTTGAGAGATAATTTTGTGTGGATTACTTGTACCTGAGAACTTGCCCTATAAAAGAGGTGAAAATGTATTATCCCCAGGAATATTGACCTAAGATAATCTCACAAAAAAACTGCTAACATTCTTTTGGATGAAAAAGGAACCTTG
The DNA here is from genome assembly GCF_037893015.1 of Macrotis lagotis. NCBI lineage: Eukaryota > Metazoa > Chordata > Mammalia > Peramelemorphia > Peramelidae > Macrotis > Macrotis lagotis. The sequence continues at coordinate 176,265,222 of NC_133666.1, forward strand.
CAGATGATAGCTGAAGCAGAAGCAAAAGCAAAAGTTTCACAGAAAAATTTGTAATAGCAGATGTTATCTCCAGGTTATAGCAGCTGTAGTTTAGGAGAGAATCATGGAAGAAGCAGAGTGGAACATGACAGAGGCATGGAAAAGAACCACCACACCAGTCTTTTTAAACTTCACTCTTTTTGCTTTATTCCTTTTCCTCCTAAATTTGAAGTTCTCCTGCCCTCTTTATTAAACTGAGGAAAATGGATTGTTGACCACTCCCAGTTTGAGCCTAGGTCATGAAAATTACAATTGAGTTTCTAATAAGCCTCTAAGAAGCACAGTTTTCTCTTCCTCATCTAGACTTTTCCCATAGCAGTTTCTCCATATCTTGAGCTCAATCAAATGGTAGGGGCAGCTTTGTGGTGCAGTGGATAGAGCACCAGCCCTGGAGTCAGGAGTACCTGAGTTCAATTCTGGTCTCAGACATTTAATAATTACCTAGCTGTGTGGCCTTGGGCAAGCCACTTAACCCTATTTGCCTTACAAAATAAGAAGAAATCAAATGGAAACTTTTTGGGAGTTTTGCAGATACTGCAGACAATATGCAAAGGTCACCAGATGACACAGAAAAAAGTTTAGACACTTAGAAATGCACAAAACATATATATATATATATATATTATTGTGTAATATCCACATATTTTATCTTTTAATGCTATAATAATTCAGAATTCTTCTCTGGTATGAAAAGAAGATAAAAAAATTTACACATATTTTCTAGAGTACTTCTAACTCCCACTATGTGGAAGGGAAAACTGTATAGTTAGTTCTACTATGCAGAACTGCACAATAAAAAGCAAAGGACTTATGGGGAAATAGGGTTGGGGCATAAATCTTAAAAACTTCAATAGTGACATATTTAAAAAAAGAAAAACCTGATAAATATTAACACAGTTTATACATGTTAAATAGTTAATAAAAGAGATGGGTAGATAGATGCTTTAATAAATAGTTCACTGCAGTCTTGATCCCCACTTACCAATGTGATTTAGAGATAAACAGTTTAGATTCATCAAATACTATGGACTCCTTAAATTACTTATTAATCTGGTTTATGATTATTCAGACTGCCTACTGCCACCTGCTGGGTTTCTTCCTTCATTTAATGCTTCCATCAGTCTTTGAAGTTCACTGAGCTGGTAGGTACACTCCTTCATATATACTTTACTAAATCTTACTTTGATCATGAAAGTCAAAATAATGCAAGGAATGGACATACTGTGAAGATAACCCAAAATTTCAGTGAATCCTTCCAAGTTCTGAGAGTACTTTTAGATTTTCCCCTTGCAACCAGTAAAGAATATTCTGATGAATAAAAGAGGCAACATGTTTGCTTTTTCTTGTTTTAGCTTTGATTTGGATTGGATTTAGTCTGTTGAACAATTTTGTGCACAAACTGTCCTTATTAAGTTTGAGGGTTACCTGGACAATTGTATTTATGGAGTTGCTAGCCTAAGCTCAAAGCTCATTTCTGACATTTCTGAGCTGTCATGTTTTAATATTGACATCAAATAGTATCATCTTTGTAGTCATCACATATTGTATGCACTTAATAAGTGTTATTGATTAATTAATTGATATCTATCAGGGTAGGCTTGTCTGGATATTGGTTGGAGAGAGAGATGGATTCTGTGGTCATAGAAAAAGCTAATTAAATAGATATTGATGTTTTGACCTATTCAGCATGGTGTTTGGATTCTATGAATTAATCATCCATGTTTATATTTAGCTCGAGTGGTAGCATGTTAGAGGGAAGCAGGTCTGTCTTAGAGTCAGAATACTTGGTTTTCAAATCCTGCCTCTGAACCCTACTGGTTTTGTCATCATTTTACCTTTTAGGGTTCCAGGTAATTTTATAATATTTTTATAATAATTCCATCAACAGGGTGAGATTGTTTTTCCTACATTTTTGAATTCACAAATTTGTACCCTACCACCAAAAAAATCCTAGTAAAAACACCCTCAACTATAAGTTCAAAAATTGCAAGTCTCCTTATAGTTATCTAGTTAAATGCTCATTTTACATAAAATAATAGTAGGCTCAGAGAACTTAAGAGACTTGCCCAACTTGTACAGAAAGCAGAAGAATTAGGTTTTGAACCTAAGTCTTATATCCATTATGATATATAGTGTTGTTGGCTAAAACTCACTCTATGAGTTTAGAAAGCAGAATCACAAGATGATACTCAAAGATTAAAAAAAAAAAGTAAAAGAAAAAAGGCCATCTAGAATTCAGAATAGTAATGTAGGATCTTTATTCCTAAATAATGATTATGAAAACAATCTCCCTCTTCTTTATAGATTGTGAACTATGAATACAGAATGCTGTATACCCTATTAGACAGGATTTATGTGTTGATTTGTTTGACATGTCTTTCTCTTTGTTACAAGAGAAGATTCTGGGAATAATATAATTGTTATAGAGATTTTAAAAAATAATTAAAAGCATCAATAAAACCTTAAATCTATGTCTGTTACTCTTAAATAGATTAATATTAACATTTAAATCAACAGCTGAGGTCCCCCTTAAAATGAAATTTTTAAGGAGAATCTTAGGGTTTCCAGTGAAAAGTTGATATAGTAAAATTAACTAGCCTTTTAAAAGTATATCAACAGTCTGAGATATGCACTTTCTTATGGCTAAAAGTAAATAAAAAATTAAGAAGCCTCGTAATAGAGAGTGAAAAAAGAGAATATAAAAGCTTATTTGAAGGTTAACATTAAAAAACGTAAGTTCTTAGCAACTGATCCCATCACTTCCTGGCAAATAGAGAGAGAGAAGATATGAAAGCAGTGTCAGATTTTATATTCGTGGGCTCAAAGATCACTGCAAGTGGCACGTGATACTATAGAATTAAAAGACACTTCCTCCTTAGAAGGAAAGCTATGACAAATCTGGAAAGCATACTAAAAAAACAGAAAGGGCAACATATTAATAAGCAGAGATATCAACTTGCCCACAAAGATACATATACTCAAACTTGTAGTTTTCCAGTTGCAATGCTTGGTTGTGAAAATTGAATTAAAAGGAGAGCTGAGTGCCTCAGAATCAATGCTTTCAAATTGTGATATTGGAGAAGGCTTTTGAAAGTCTCTTAGAGAGCAAAGAGGTCAAATCAGCCAATACTTAAGGAAATTAATTCAGACCATACACTGGAAGGTCAATTACTGAAGCTGAAGTATAGGACTCATTGGAAAAGAGCCTGATGTTGGGAAAAATTGAAGGCAAAAGGAAAAGGGGTTGGCAGGGGATGAGATGGATAGATAGTGTCATGGAAATAGTGAACATGAACTTGGACAGACTTCAAGACAAAGTCAAACACAGAAGGGTCTAACATACTATAGTCCATAGAGTCATACATGAATGAACAGCAAAAATCTAGCCTTCTTACTTTAAAAAGATAGAAAAGACATGGATTGAAATATTGATTTCTTGCTGAGTTTTGATCTCATATACTCACCTAACTTTGCTTAAACTGCTGTGTGACACAGTGGAAAATATTCTGGATTTGGAGTTAGAGTAATTGAGCTTTCTAAGCCTCAGTTTCCTTGTGTTAAAAAGAAAGGATTTTGAACAAATGACTGATGACTTACAGCTCTAAATCTATTTTTCTGTGTGCTATTAATTTACACTACTTGTTTAATGATTTGCTTTAGGCCTAGACCAATTTCATTCAGACAATGGGCCAGCAAGCTTATGCTAATTAATATTATTGTGATCAAATGGTTATTTTTTTATGGGCCTGGCAGAATTCTCACTGGCTCTGCCTTTCCTTAAGAGTGTGGTTGTAATGATGCACCTGACAGCTGTGAATCTCTGTAGCCTGTAGAATGCAGGACTGCTAAACTGAGTTTAGACTTTGCTTAATTTCATTTAGACAATGAGCCAGTAGATGTGTGCTAATTAGTGGCTGTGTGATAAAAGTCTTGTTTTCATTTTGTTTTTATTCTCTCTAGTTTTTGATGGAATATATTGCTGTGTTAGCCCAAGCTGAGGGGGAAAGTAACAGATGTGAACACTGGTTGTTTTGTTACATTATCAGCAAGGCATTAGAGTCACTGGAAGTTACTAAGAAAACCCCAAGATTTTCTTAACATTTGGGTAGGAAGGGGGTACTCAATAGACTCCTTTGCTAACTGGCTAAAGAACAGATTCAATGATTCCAGAATGTCTCTTTGACAACATTTACAAAGGGTGGAGAAAAATACAGTTATCCTTTCCACATTGCATAGATTAGGAACATGGAGCCCATGATCTGGAAAATCAGTGCAAAATTTTTTGGTTCTCCCTTCTTATCAGAGAAGAATTCTGAATTTTTTTTTAGGTTTTTGCAAGGCAATGGGGTTAAGTGGCTTGCCCAAGGCCATATGGCTAGGTGGTTATTAAGTGTCTGAGACCGGATTTGAACCCAGGTACTCCTGACTCCAGGGCCAGTGCTTTATCCACTGCACCACCTAGCCACCCCTTTTCTTTTTCTTTTAGCAGGTTTTTTATTGTAAAATTTGGGTTAAGTATTTGGTTATATGATCTGAGTCATATGTGTCATTTGGAAAATCCTCCCCCAAGTTTCCATTTAATTCCTTATATCAAAACCATGATGGGGAGCTATGGAAGGGATAACAATCGAAGGAGACATTGCTGGACAGCAGTCAGGTAGATTTCCCAGTTTCTCTTCCCTTGTGCAGAGTTGTTAAACTAAATCAGAATGGAGCCCTGTGAGCTTATATTTCCAAAATCCATAGATTAATATTATCTATGCTGCATTGAATTTTTATTCATTTTGTTAAACATTTCAAATGGCATTTTAATTTGCTTCAGCCTACACAAGGGAGTTTTACAGTGTTGCTTGTTGATGAGGACTGGTCATGGAGCCAGTAGGATCAGAGCTCAAATCTAGTCTCACTTGCCACTTACTAGCTATGTAACCTTGGGCAAGTCACTTAACCCTGATTGCCTCTCATCCAGGGCCATCTCCACTCATCCTGATGTATATCTGGACCTAGATGGTTCTGGAGGAGAAAGTGAGGCTGGTGACTTAGCACAGTACTTTTCACTCAAATTCAGTTCACATGCTTGTCATAGCATCACTTTCCTGATATCATGGTCTTCTTTGAAAATGAAAGACAAACATTATAGGAGGTAAATTTGACATCTTTTTCTTTGTGGACAGTTAGAGGGTACATTTATTTGGAAATCAAGGATTAAGTGTAAATGTAGTATGGATATGGAGGGAAGAAATAGTCATCAAAAATTTTCCGTGACAGGGGCCTACTGGCTTATGAAAGTCTTTAGAATATAAGCTCATCATATATATAAAAAAAAAACAATCCTTTTGGAAAAGGCACATATTTGAATGGATTTTTTTTGGAAGAGCAAATATTTAGCTTAAAGGAAATATCAGTTTGGTTTAGATTGTTTTCCAAACCAAATGACTTTTTCAGGGTTTGTTCTTGACTGACAAAGATCAGAAAATGGCCTTTAACTCTAGCATTATGGTACTAATATTGACAGTTATATTTGGCCATAGTTTTGCTGCCTTTCCATGTTGATATTATTTCTATTGAACTCATTGTCCACTTGTTCTTTAGACTCTGCTTTTTAACCCCTTATCACTTCATCTGTCGTCTTGTTTCTTTCATCTTCTCTTTTGGTTCTCAGAATCTAATTTACCAAAGCATATTTTATTTCAGCAACATTAGTGCAAGACAGGAAAGTAGAATGTTTGTGTGATGGGACACATGTCATGCAACATAGTTGTTTACATGTTTCCCCTGACCTCCTGAAGGGCAGGGATTGGGTTTGTCTTTCTTTGTATCCTCAACACTATACTGTGCATGTGATAAATGCTTAATAAATACTTGTTGCCTTGACTTGTTGATCAGTCGGTTGATTAATTATTATACTGTGACTCAACAATTCTTGAGTTAGAAAGCAATTTTATCCTCCAAAATTTAAAATAGAATATTGCTGTTTTTTTTCCTGTTCTGGAAGGAAGAAAGGAAACAAAAATGTATCAATCATAATTCCAGGTAATTTATAATTAGTATCTCTCATTTTATCACCCCCTTTTTAAAGTTGAAGAAACTGAGGCAAACAGATTAAATGACTTGTCCAAAGTCACCCAGTTAGGAAGTGTCTGAGATCAGATTTGAATTTAGGTCTTCCTGGTTTCAGCCTAGCCCTCTATCCACTCTCCCACTTAACTAGAGACCAAAAATCTATAACCTGAACCACTTGGCAGGGTACAATACCAAACCCCTGGGGTCCTTTCTTGAGCAAAACTGCCAAGCATTCAAATGTTACTCTAGAGAGTGCAAATACAATGAGCCAATCACATTGTTAGAATGTCAACTTATGTTTGCTGAAAAGACTATTTTATGGAGAACTCATACAGGGCTAGTACTCATGGTTGGGGGAGAGTAGACAACAAAGGAGAGGAGGAAGGGAAGTCAGAAAAAGCTTTACTAGAACACTCAGAAGGTCTCTTTAAAAAACTTTGGAATTGATTGTAGGGCATGGGAGACATTGGCATAGTATTGCCTAGCATGGTATGCCCTCATCAGAGAGGGTGCTCTGTTCTATGAACGAGGCAGAATTGAAGCTGCTCAACAGAAACAAGAGATGTGCAAGCTTAGAGAACCCACCCTAGGTGTTCCTTGGTCGATTTGTGCCCCACATAATGGAAGAGCATTCTGTATTGGTCTGATCAAGCATAGTCAGACTTTAACTTGTCTTTTAACATAGTGATATCATTTGGATCTTCTTCAAAAACAAAGGACAAGAACCACCCTGAGACAAATTTATGTGAGCAATTTAATGTTTTCAGTCCAAGTTCCAATGGAATATAAAAGAAATGTGAATCAGTTATGGCTCTCATTATGTTCACCTCAAGGTTACCAAATGCTAATCTTAGTGATTAGAAAGTCAAGTAGTAATAGTGTTCTTATGTGTATTAAAAGACTAGATGAGGCAATAGGGAAAGAAACTGATCCTGTCTGTATTTTAAACTATATATGGGGCCTGTGTTGGCTCCTTACTGATCATAGCTTCAAAGTCACAATAGTCGAGGAGATCACAGATTTAATAGCTCAGAAATGACAGGGTTCACCTACTTAAGCTGAAATGTAGTCTTTGAATCACAGAGAGAAATTGAGACTGGAAAAATAGTCCCAGAGACTTTGAACTTAATAGGGAATATCCATTGAACTGATATGTAGTCTTTAAATCATAGAGAGAAACAGACTGGAAAATAGTCACAGAGACTAGGCTTAATAGGAACATATAATGAGCCACATCCATTTAAATGCTATGGCTAGACAGTGATTTGGAAGGAAAGACATAGGTGTAGAACAGGCTAGTGTTCTATCCACTTCACCATCTAGCTGACCTACTTCATCTCTTGATTCTAGACATTTTCTCTGACTGTCCCTCATGCCTGAAATGTTCTCTTATTATATTTTTTATTTTTTAGATTTTTTGCAAGGCAATAGAGTTAAGTGGCTTGTCCCAGGCCACACAGCTAGGCAATTATTAAGTGTCTGAGGCAGATTTGAATTCAGATACTCCTGACTCCAGAGCCGGTGCTCCATCCAATGCACCACCCAGCTGCCCCCTGAAATGTTCTCTTTCTCATATCACCTTCCTCAAAAAGTTTTTCTCAACCACTCCTAATTTCAGTGCTTTCCTTTCTTCTGTTAACTATTTCCTCTTTATTCTGTATATAGCTTGCTTTGTTTGTATGTGATAAGTTTATTGAGGTCAAGAATTGTTATTTCCCTCTTTTTGTATCCCCAACTCTTAGCATATTGTCTGACATTAATAAATGTTTAGTGGGCTCTTAATAAATGTTTATTGATTGTTTGGTTATTGATGAAACTGTATTGAGAAAATTTTGGACCTAGGATAAGAAAGGAAGTGATCAAATGGGAAAAAATTCTTTATAACAAATTTCTCTGATAAAAGTTTAGTTTATTAAAGATATATATATATATATAAAGTATGCATGTACATATATGTATCTATACATACACATTTATAATACACATATATATTATATATTTATTATATCTTTTATATCATATATATATAGGTTCCCAATATATAAATGGTCAATAGATGCTAAATAAAACAGTTCTCAAATGAAGAAATGTAAAATATTCACTGCCATGTGAAAGACTGTCCCAAATCACTTATAACAGAAAAGGAAAATCAAAACAATTGCGAGTTTTCACTTTATATTCTGCAAATTGACAAAGATGGCAAAAACTAAAAAATTCAATGGTGGGATAGTTGAGGAAGGATATATATATATATGTGTGTGTGTGTGTGTGTGTGTGTGTGTGTGTGTGTGTGTGTGTGTATGCATATATATGTGTTTATATATATATATATATATATATATATATATATATATATAATATTGTTGGTGTAGCTGTCAAATGATGGAACCAATTTGGAAAGCATTTTAACATTATGTGAATAAGGACTAAAATGTCCATAGCCTTTAAACTAGAGATTTCATGATTGGACTTATAACTCAATGAAGACATCAATAAGAAGAAAATCCCCTTGTACACCAAAATAATTATAGCAGCACTTTTTCTGATAATAAAGAATTAGAAACAAAGTAAATGTCCATTGTTTGAGACATGAATAAACATTGTGGAAATGAATGTCATAGAATATTACTGAGCTGTAAGAAATGATGTGTGCAATGATGACAGAGGAGGAAAAGATCCCCACTTACTAATGAAGAGTGAAGTTAAGGGGAGCCCAGAAAATGATACACAGAATAATTAATAACTATGTAAATGGAAAGCTATGGGGACCACACACCAAAAAATCAAAAGTTAATATGACAAAATTGTAAAGAGCAAACAGGACTCAAATTAAAAGAAATGAAATCCTTCAACCTACTCCTTAGTGTGCTGGGAAGTCCAAGGTGTTTTCATACTTTTTCCCCACTAGATTCATCTGTACTGATTATTTCTCTTCAGAAAATTAATATTTTCTTAATATTGGACAACTGTACAGGAGGGTGGAAGAGAAGGACACTAGGACCAACTAGCATCAACAAAAACTCATATTAAAAAAGAAGGAAACCACATACTTTGTCAGGGCACTTCTTCCCTGACGATCTTCTTCCAATTCCCGATAGCATGTTTGTTTGCCAATTTCTTTTTCCCAGAAGCTTTTAAGATCATGACAGGTTTCACAGCAGAAAACCTCTCTTCTTATATACTGATTATTCATTTCCTGAAAAAATAAAAGAAAACCAAACTATCACAGTACAATTGTTTTAGTAGATTCAACCTCCACCCTTTCCTGTCATGGGAAATGTGGTTTGTCTGAAAGAGGCAGTACAAGTTGTTTTTTTGTCTCTCATGGGAAGGAGGTATGCTTGTTTTATGCAGAAAAAACCACCTTCAGAGCATCATATAATCCATTATTGAATCAAGAAGAATAAATGACAATAAGACACTAAATTGGTTTGCTTCTGATAGTTGGACAGAGCCTATTCTAGAAAGAATGAGTTATAGAAATGACTAGAAGTGAGATGTTCTCTTGTTTTATTGGAAGAGATGAATTTTTTAAAAATTAAACTAAATTATTTTCTATTAGGAAATTCTTTATATTTAACAAATAAATGTAATGAAGTTTAGAAGGAAGATTTTACTTTGAAGTGCTTTATTATTTGAGAAAAATAGAAACTTTTACAGAAATACATCCCTTTTCAGTTTTAGAATATCTTATCAATTATATTTGGAAGAAGCAATGTGTGCACACAATAAGTGGGGTAATGGCATATTTATAAGACTAGGAAGAGTTAAATGCATTAAAAACAAGTATAGGCTCCATAGGTCTGAGGTCCAAATAAAATCAGTATGTCCAAATGAAATTTAATATATTCTATGTCTTCTTTCTATTCCTTTGCTTTATTATTGCAAGAATCAGTGTTATTAGGGGAAATGCAGAGTAGACTGATGGCTACTCTTTCACAGGCTGATAACATGGGAAAACATTTAGAGTAACCAGATGTCTCTTTTTAAGAGATTGGCTTTCTTCCAATCAGGCTTCTGTACTTGCCAAAGCTGTTTTCTATATCCATCATATTGGTCACATCACTCTTATCCTTTTAGATCCTCACAATAGTGCCCAAGGATCTTCACCCTCTGTTTTCAAAATTCCCCATAGAACCTCTTGAATTTCTGTATTTTTCATGTTTCTTCCTATTTTTTTTAACATATTTGCTATATGTCTTCCTCTAATCACCCTCTCCTTCATACTTTAAGTAAACTACATCTTTTGTGGTAATACTAACTTTCCCAGTTATTTCCCAATTTTCCCAACATACTCTCTTCATCATTCGAGAAGCTTCTGAAATTCCATATCTTTGGAGAGGGTTTTTAGTGGAATTTATTCTTTCCAGCACTGCCCCTCAACTGGACATGGAATGCCATTATATTTTCCACTTCCTTCCTTCACTAAAATAGCTTTTCCTTTTGCTTTATATGTTGTGAAATCTATAATTATTTAACATCTCTAATCTCTGTTTCTATGTAGTTAAATTCCTAACTCCAGGACACACAAGCTCACAAGGTAAATACCAATTCTAGAAATATCCAGGTCAGGATTGCTATTGAGTTAGCTCTACAAAAGGAAAAGGAACAGAGTAGAAGTTACAACCAGGAACTTGGGGTACTATCTTATGCTTGTCAAGATGAGAACATTTTCTTACTTTTCATCTGTCCCTCAGAATTATCTGTCTTAATTAGGTCATAGACTATAAGAATTATTCCAGTCTCTCATTATGCTCAATGTTTAGAACTAGATCACATGCAAAAAGAGTTCTGGGAATTTGTTCAAATGATGAATTTCACTGAAGGTGCATATTCATGTATTTGAACCAATATCCTGGACATCTATCACAAGGTAATCCATTATATTAGAGCAACTCAAATGGCACAAAAACTCTCATGAACTCCCCTCAGCACTGAAGGACTTGCCCTTTGGGTTGAGGTAGTAGTTCCTTTGGTCCCAGAGACTGCAGAATTGTATTGAAGAGCACAACTGATCTAGAAGTACTTAGAAGGTTGGAAATGGAGCTTAGGAGAAACAACTTCCTTTCCCTTCCCTTGACGAATGCATCTCATTTTAGTTTCAGATAGTTTCTCTCTCAGACTTCCAGAAAGGGGTGGGAGAAGAGGTTTCTCTTCCCTCCTTCATCCTCAATAATGTTGGTATTTAGATATCTATGTCATTTAGAACATGTATTGGCTTATGTAAGCATGCCGTTGGACCTCAGGACTCTGGGTGCCTTTTCTTTGTGTTCTTTCCCAGGGCACAGATAAAGAACAACCATTATAAGATCAATTTTCTAACTTTAGTGACTAACTCATGAACTTGTAAGTTTTGGAGTTTGAAAGTAGAGTGTTATTTGCCAACTGCAGCATTTTTTAGAGAAGAGCACCATAGAGCAAAGTCCAAATAATGTTCTGACTTGCTAGGAAATCTGGATTTATGAGTTGTTCAGACAGTACAGGTTGGGACAAAAGTAAAATATCTATTAAACTATCTAGCAGCATTACTTTTAGTTCCCGAGAAAGATGATGGTCACTCTTTCATGTTTTAAGTATTTGCTAATATATAGGGGCAGCTAGGTGGCGCAGTCGATAGAGCACTGGCCTTAGAGTCAATAGGACTGGAATTTGAATCCAACCTCAGACACATGACACTTACTAGCTGTGTGACCTTGGGTAAGTCACTTAACCCTGATTGTCTCGAATCCAGGGCTCCAGTTGTCTTGATTCATATCTGACCACTGGACCCAGATGGCTTTGGAGGAGAAAGTGAGGCTGGTGACTTAGTACAGCACCCCTCAATCTAATCCAATTTATGTGCTTGTGATGACATCACCTCCCTTGATGTCATGGACTTCTTTGAAAATTAAGAACAAACATCATGCTTGTAAATCATTTGTGTTTTAATCATTTCTTTGTTGGAAGAGAACATAAATTATTATTCTATACCTGATACTATGTTGTACAATGCATTTCTTTTCTAAAAAGGGATCCTGCTAATCACTTCTAGTGGATTAAATAAGTATTTATTTAAAGAAGACAGTAGAAATAAGCCACATCTAAGCTTTATTATAAAGATTTTCTCTAAAATTCTGGTTCAGTTAATACCAAGCTAGAGAGAATGAGAAAAAAGCCTGACTATAATCTATCTGTTGCCAGACTTCCTCAAGATAGAAAAAGGAGGTCCATGGGGCCCCTTGTGAATGGAGATGATGGTCATTACTATTAATAATTATCACATTATCTTATTAATATTAATAGACCAATGTCAATTTTAATCACATTTGTTAGATGAAATCTGTCATCAACAAGAATATAAGCTCTTTTGAAGACTATTTTTCATTAGTTGTCTTTGTATCCCTAGCATTTAGCATAATGATCTACTCATTAATAAATTCTCATTTAATACATGGTTCCATACAACTCCAACAAAAGTTGTCAATTGTGATTTCTTCAATGTTTGAAAGAGACCTTTCCTGCAAAGCTTCATAATTTAACCAGGTCTGATAAATGTTGAGACCAGCTGGTTAATTTCTACTTCAGCAGCAATACTATGAACAATTCTAAATACTTTTCTAAGGAAATTATATTTTGAATTAGGATGAAAAGCCAGACTCCTTCCTTTGGTTTGTTTTAATGTATTATTGATGGCCATCTCCGTATCCTCAAAAAGAAAGATAAACTGCAGAATCGATGGCAACTTTAGAAATGCACTTTTAAGAAAATATCAAAATAAGACTAGTGAGGGACAATCAAAGAGACCTATTTCCACCCTTCAAGATTTTGATGGGAAAACCTAAAGTTAATGATTTGCTCTTACTGCAATTGCTAGGAGAAGAAAAATGTCATAACCTACCTCAAAGGTTCCACCTGCTTCATAGAATTGCTATGAGGAAACTATTTTGAAAAGCTAAAAGCATCATGTAAATATGGTTCTTTTTTTCCCAAAGAAGTCAGATCAGCTTGAAAGTGCATGACTTGCTCAGTTCTTTCATCAGAATTTAAGTCACATGGAAGGAGGATAATGGGAAAACAGCTGTGCCTGAGATATAACCATGGCCAATTAGCACTTTACAGTCATAGAGTGGGGACCATCTGGGCTTTCAGGGATCTCCATAGATCACAACAAGTCCAGGCAAAATGTGTTCTTATCACAACTCTGAACAGCTGTCCCATTTTCAAAGATCTACTAGGTGGAAGAATGCTCAACCACCTTCATTCATTAGACTTAATGCTATAGGCAAAAAGTCTGATGTTATAGTCAAGAGACTGCATGATTTTAGAGGGGGAAAAAACATTAGCTTTGGAGGTAGAGTTCCTAGATTTAAATCCAACTTTTCTACTTTTTGTCAGTGTAACTTTTGGGCAAATCACTTACTCTGTCTGGGACTCAATTTACTGGGTCTGTAAAATGAGAAGATTGGTCTAGGTTAGTGAAGTAGGAGCTACTATAAAAATCTTGGAGGGGCAGCTAGGTGGTGCAGTGGATAGCGCACCAGTCCTGGAGTCAGGAGTACCTGAGTTCAAATCCGACCTCAGACACTTAATAATTACCTAGCTGTGTTGCCTTGAGCAAGCCACTTAACCCCATTTGCTTTGCAAAAAAAAATCTTAAAAAAAACCCCATAAAAATCTTGGCATCTCATGGACCAAATATTCACTTATAAAACCATACAAATTTATATATTTCTTTTTTTTTTCTCAATACCCCAACACATTAAAATAAGAAAAGTCTACGTGCAGGCTTTCTTTTGACATATCTTTTCTAAGTGACCTCTCCAGATCCTTTCAGCTCAAAACTGATGAACCTTTAGCTGGTCCCTATATCCTGGAGATTTAGGGAAGACATTACAAAGAAGAACACTAAACTAACTTAAGATGTAGTGAACTATGCTAGCAACCTAGCAACAACGGATAAGAACCATGCTTAGATTTGTAGTCACCTCACTCCTTGTTCCATTTTATTCATTGGATATATAATGCTTTGGGGGTAAAAAATAATTTTAATGAATAATGGAGCACTTTAAAAGTAAAGAGAAGAATTAGGATTTTGAAAATCTTTCTTGAGTTTCTAGTAGTTTAAGTAGTTAGATTGTACACTACTTGAAGTTTTGATTGTGCCATCTTTTATCTTCTGCGAAGTGCAAAGTAAGCTTTTTTAAGTGGTGGGAAAACAGCAGAACTGAATATATCTTCAAGTATGTCATCTCCCAAACATCATATCTAAACCATCTCAGGCATAAGAGTGTTTGTATCTTTTATCTTTTTCTTAAAGATTTATTGATTAAAAAAAGAAAGTACCATGATTTCCTTTGATTCTAGTTTCAACCAACTCTTATAGGCAAAAGTTCCTTCCATTTCTCTTAATAATAATAATAGTTCACATTTATATGGCCCTTTGAGTACTACAAAAAACTTTATATACATTATCTCATTTGATTATTTAGAAACAAATCAACCTTACATAGATACTTGCCTGCAACAGTTTATTTTGTAATCTTAACCATAAAGGTATTTTTAATTTCTTGTAGTTCATCCTGCCCTCTTTTAATCACTTTTATCTACCACTTCCCCCATTCAAAAACATTGCATTACTTTGTCTTTCTCATCACATCAAATCTAAAATCCTCAGTCTGGCCTCTAAAATCTTTATCTATCCTATCTAACTAGCCATTAGCCAATTCTCTTCAGTTTCTCATTAATATGCTTTATTTGTTCCTGCCTTTATGCTTTGACTTACTTTTCTTTTGTTGTTGTTGTCACCTGGAATTCCCTCAGTTCTTTTCATCTATCTTTTTCACTCTTTTTAATCTAAAAATCATCCTCTGTTAAACCTTTTCTAACTATCTGAAATCTCCTCTAAACTTTTATAGCACTTATGTATTTGACCATTCCTCTTGCTGGTGAGGATGAGGATGAAGGGGGATGGATGTTTGTAGGTTTTGGGCAAATCACTTTGCCTTCTTACAAAAACTGGGAAGTCCTCTTTGATCTTAAGGCTAAAAGGATACATGAGACCAGGAAGCAAAACAACAGGACAAGATTAAGGGAGAAATCTAAACTATTAGGTTTATTTCTCTAAAATTTAAATTAAAGTTGACAACATAAGACATCTAGCTGGATATTCAAGAAACCAAATATTAGGAGAGATTGTAGTTGAGGGAGAAAGAAAACAGTTCTCAGGACAACTATTTCTATTACACTTGAGTGACATATTCATGGAAATAAGTAATCAGGGAGGAAGAAGGAACCATTTCTTCCATTTATCCTGAAAGAAGTACTTGAAAGGAGGCCACACATCTAAAGAGGGAGTGGCTACTAAGGAAACCTCAGCATCCAAAAGGAGGAGGAGGAGGAACAATTGGCAGTTTAGCCTACCTTAGCCACTAGCACCACCTTGTCAGTATAAACTGCTTCACAAATTCTAATACTGAAAACAGCATGACTGTTAGAACCAAAATCATAAAATGTTAGCATTTGAAAAGACTTAAAAGATTTAGACTCTTTATTTTATAGATGATGAAAATGAGGCCTAGAAAGAGAAAATGACTTTCTGGGGGAGAAAAGACTTTGTAACGTAGAGCTAGGCTCCAAATCTACAAATTCCTTTTTAGGACAGTGGTTCAATGTTTGTTAGTCAGTCCTACCTGATTAGATGCTAAGCTTATTGAGGGCAGGAGTCATGGTTTATACTTCTTTTATCTCATACAATGTTAAACTAGTGCTGACTATAGAGTATTAAAGAATGTTTTAAATGATGAGAAAAAATTATAATTATGATAGTAGTTCACATTTACATAGTATATTACATGCATTGTCCTATTTGGCACATATAACTCAATTTGGTTTTTTTACTCTCCCTCATATAGTCAACATTCTATCCAGTGTTGCCAGCTAGCTGTCATTTGTGTGTGGTACTAGGCCACTGCTCTAGACCAGTGAATGGGCTACCATTCATGTCCTCTATTCTAGGAAGCTTTACTTCAGATATTTTTAATTTTTACCTCTATTTAAATTTATAATAAAGATGGCCAAAGTAATTATACCTTTTTCTATTGCCCTAGTGATTATTTTAAAATCATTTATCTTTTTTTCTTATGAGAGACAAGTTCTTTAAATCATCTTAAAATTTGACTCTCATTCAGGAATTTTCTTTACCTAAAGATTTATTCCCTCTTAGGGTTTTCAGGGAAAACTTCTTTGGGGGAAGAATTTCAATTGTATTGATTGTGTGGATTGGAGCTTATTCCATGGAGCATAAAAGGTAATCGTCTTATGGAACCATACTATAAAGCATGTGAAGTGGTGAGCTTCTTCTCTGACCACTTCTCATGAGACATGTACAGACAGACTCTGAATGGTTGCCACGTGCTACTCTTCTCCCTATATGCCACTTGTCCAGGGAATTACATCATCATCATCATCATCATCATCATCATCATCATCATCATCATCACCACTATTTACCCTCCTCGCTCCACTCTCCATCCTCCACCCCACACCCTGTATTCTCCAATCATCATCCATCATCATCAATCATCTATCATCCATCATCATCTTCATCCAATCACTATCACATTTATATGACTTTTTAAAGTTTTGTAAAGCAATAAATACGTGTATAAATATACAACAACCTTGTGAGGTAGGTATTGCTATTATCCCCATTTTACAGATGAGGAAAATGAGGTTGAAGGAGAAGTAACTTTCCCAGGGTTACACAGCTTGTTAAAAAGAATATGACAAAAGCTAGTAAGAGACTTAAAGGAGAGAGAACTTGTACTCTTATTATCTTCTTCTCTTCTGAATATGTAACTTGAGACTTGGACAGGTCTTCCTTAGTCTTTATATGAATGGGAGTTAAAGGAAATCTTCATTTTTTTCTTTTTCCCTTCCTTCTCAGCTGTGACAGCTCATACATAACAGTGTACATAATAGTACATAACAGCATCTTGTACATAACAGTGACAGCATGTGCTTTTCTAAGTGATCTGTGGATTGGATTTCAAAGCCATAACTTTCTCTTCTACTTTGCATTTCTTTTCCTGGATTTAGACAACCTACCATTAATTCTGAGAAATGGACTTCTGAAGGCTGGTGGCTACCTCCACAGTTCAGAAATTCTTGGATTAATGTAGGTTATTCTCTGAAAGGTTCTTTCTTTAGCTAATGCCTCTTGGAGTCATTAATATGAAGATAAACCCAAACTATGGCTTAGCTTTCCAGGAATTATAAACTTTGAGTGAAGCAGTCGGTCAAGATGAATGAAATTTTTTTCAAAAATTTTCAAAAATACTACAATGCTTTATGGTAGCTCTTATTCATGGTTTAAGTAGTTGTCTCAAGTATTTAATATGTGACACATTTAAGTATTCAATAGATACTTAAGAATCTTTTTTGTGGAACATGTGTGTATTTGTGTGAACACATATGTACGTGGACTGGAGAAAACAATTAGCTGTCCTACTTGATTTACTTTGTGATATGGGTCAAATTAAAGCTTCATTTAAGAGATTGTTGGTAGATAATCTGGATCAGGGATATAAAAATGATCCAGAAACAATAAGGGAAGGATCCCTTACTTTAGAGCCTTGGCATTCCAAGGATTGAATCTGGTCTTTATGGATTCAAAGACGAGGACCTTTAGTGGAAGAGGGCAATTTGGTCCCTTGGTCAGTGAATTTGTTACTCAGGTCAATAGAGAAAAATTGACAAATGCCATGCATTGACACTATGATATGATTTTTATAATAGAAAAATCTTCATACTGCATTAAATTTAACTATCTAGGAAACTGACTTTCCAAAATCTTGAACAAATTCTTCATAATCCCCAGATCCCCTTATATGAAATAAAGCTCTAGTTGCTATTTCCATCTAATATTTCTATCCCACTGAGTGTATTTTCTAAACAAACTAGATGCATGGGAGTACAAATGAACAATTGGATTATTTTTTACCAGTGAAGCATAATGTACCTCAAAAACCCAGGAGGCATGAAATAGGCAGCATTGATCTAAACGTGGCAAATTCAGGAAGATTTGTTACAGTGGGAGGAAGGGATAATTTGTAGTATTGTTGATGAATGTAAATATGCTTGGCTCACTTTGTGTGAAGCTAAAAACTTGACAGCAAAGATTATGAAGAATTCCAGCAGGTGCTGATGCAGTTTTCACAGACCAGACCCCTTACTCGAAAGGGATGGGGGTCAGATAGAAAAAATTAGAATGACTAATGAGTCCATAAGTCCAGTTCTTGACATCAGAGGAATTTTGCCAAGTTTTACTCATGTTTATTGTAATCAAAAGGCATCTGGGATCTGCTTAACCTAGACAGATGCTTTAACTTCCTTTTTCCTTCCTGAGTATAAAATTATTGGGGCCATTTTGATCCAACTTTGGCAAAATTAATTTCCTAAAATTGCCATATTAATAACTCTCCTTTTAGAGCACTCAATCATAGGATCATAGAATCAGTGATTTAGAGTTAGAAGGTCATGTAGTCCAAACACCTATTGGCCCAAATGAGGAAACTGAGGCTCAGTGAGCTTAGTGGCTTGTCCAAAGTAAAAATGTGGTAGAGTCTGTATTAGAACTGAGGTCCATTGATCCTAAAGCAGGCTTTAATTCCACTACACCATGGAAAAGTGGTTTTTTTCTTGCCCTATATACTTGTATATACAAATTACATATATATATATATATATATATATATATATATATATGTGTGTGTGTGTGTGTGTGTATATATATATATATATATATATATATATATATATATATGTTTTTTGTATTGGTGATAGACATAGTAGTTAGCAATAGCAATAGAATTGTGATTTTGCTCCTTGAGATCCATAACCATATACAAAGTCAGATATCTCTCTTTTGGACTTGACTTTTCAGGGTAATTATGTTTCATTGGTTTCCCAAAAGGAACCATGACACAAAAAAACGTTAAGAGATAAATCTTCAAATGTCATTTAAGTTGTATAATCAATACCAACATGGGAAATTTAATTTTAAGGACAAGAACTATGCTTTTGAGTCTTCTCTCCACCTCTCCAGTAAATCTTAAACCTATTTATTAATTCAACATATGACACTGACATCAGTTGATCTGAATATGCCCCTTGTCTCCCCCAGTTTCAAAACTCTTCCTTAATCCTCCTATTTTTATTAGTTGTTGTCCCATATCTTTCCTCCTTTTGGGGTTAAACTTGAGAAGATCATCTACTATAGGCGTCTCTCTTACTTTTCTGCTTACTCCCTTAGCTCTTTGTAATCTGGCTTCCCAGCTCATCATTCAACTGAAATTGTTCTCTCAAAATTGCTAATGATTTCATTTGACAAATCTAATGACCTCTCCTCAATCCTCCTTTTGGGTCTCTCATAAGATTTGGATAGTGTCAATGAGCCTTTTCTTTGATACTCTATTATGTCTTGGTATTCACGACCCTGCTTCTCCTACCTGTCTGACTGCTCATTATTTATTTTCATGTTAGATCTTTATTTACTTCACTTCTGCTAATCAGGGGGTCCTTCAAGATTCTATTCTGAACCCTCTTTTCCTTCTGCATTATTTTACTTGTTAATCTCATCAAGTCCCATGGTTTCATTTTTTCATCTCTAAGCAATGACTTTCAGATCTACTTGTCCAACCCTATTACCTTTGCTGAACTTTAATTTCTCATCTCCAACTGTCTATTAGATACCTTGAACTGAATGTCCATTAGACATCTTAAAATCATTGTGTCCAGAAATAAATCCATTATCTTTCCTCCTAAACTCTTCCCTCTTCTTAACTTCTCTCTTACTGGAAAGTATAGCACTATTCTCCTAGTCACTCAGTCTCACACTTCAGGCATTATCTTCAGTTTCTTACTATTTTTCATTCTCACCCACCCTCCACATCCAATATGTTGCCAAAACCTGTCAATTTTACCATCATTAACATTTCTCATAGGTGTCCCCTTCCCTCCTCTGATTCTATTATTACTCTGGTACAGGTCTTCATCATCTCACACCCTCACATACTGCAATAACTTTCTGGTTGTTCTACTTACCATATGTCTCTCAGTACATCTGAGTACATCTCATTCCAGTACATCTTTTACTCAGTTACCAACACCATCTTCCTAAACACAGATCTGACCACATTGCTTCCTTACTCAATAAACTCTAGTGTCTCCCTACTGCCTCTAAGATAAAATGTAAAATCCTCTGGAATTTGAAGTCTTTCTTAACTCCTTCCTGCTTTTTACAACTCACACAGTCTATTTTTTCCCATGATCTTGACTTCTTTGCTGATTCTGGAAGCAGATAGTCCATCTCTTGACTCTGTATTTTCCTTAGCTGTACTTTTTCATTTCAATTTCTTAACTTTCCAAGATTCCTTTATGTCTCAGCTAAAGTTCCATCTTTTGCAAAAAGTCTTTCCCAATCATTCGTTAAACTTATTGCCTTCCCTTTGAGACCAACCACAATTTATCCTATAAATTATTTGCTCATAGTTTACTTGTTGCTTCTCCCTTTCGACTACGAGTTTTTTGATAGTAGGAGCTATTTTTTATCTTTCTTGTAAATTCAGTTTAGGACATTGCTTGACATGTTTTCTTGTTGTTCATTCAGTCATGTCTGACTCTTTGTGACCCCATGGAGCATAGCACACTAGGCCCGTCAATCATCCACTATATCTTAAAGTCAACCCAAGCTCATGTTTATAATTTCCATGACACTATCTATCCATCTCATCCTCTGCTGTCCCCTTTTCCTTTTGTTTTCAATCTATTCCAACATTAGGATCTATTCCAATGAGTCTTCTAATTATGGGCCAAAGTATTAAACTTCAGTGTTTTATCTTCCTGAGAATAGTCTGAATTAATTTAAGTATTGACTAATTTTTACCTCCTTTCTGACCAAGGAACTCTCAGAAGTCTTCTCCAATACCACAATTCAGAATCATCGATTCTACAGCACTCAACTTTTTTTGTAGTCCAACACTCGCAATCATACCTTGCTACTGAAAAAAAACCTTAGATTTGTTGATTTGGGCCTTTGTCAACAAGGTCCTTTTTAGTATGCTGTCCAGATTTGCCCTACTTTTCCTTCCAACAAGTAAGCATCTTTTAATTTCATGGCTGCAGTCACTGTCTGCTGTGATCTTTGAGCCCAAGAATATAAAATTCAACACTGTTTCCATTTCTTCTCTTTCTACTTGCCAGAATGGAACCAGTTGCCAAGATCTTAGTTTGGTTTTTTTTTTTAATATTAAGCTTCAAATCAGCTTTTATGCTCTCCTCTTTCACCCTCGTTAAGGGGCTTCTTAATTCTTTACTTTTTCATCTGAGAAGTATCATCTGCATACCTGAGATTTTGATATTTCTCCCGACAACATTAATTCTGACTTTTCATTTATACTGTTAGACATTTCATATGATGTACTCTGCATGTAAATTAAATAAACAAAGAGTTCATATGCAACCTCAGACACTGGATACTTACTAGCTGTGTAATCTTCAACAAGTCACTTAACTCTGATTGCCTTGCATCCAGGGCAATCTCTAGTTGTCTTGTTTCATATCTGGCTACTGGATCCAAATGAATCTGGAGGAGAAAGTGAGACTGGAGACTTAGCACAGCCCTCCTCACTCAAATCTAATTCATATGCTTGTTGTGACATCACCTCCCTGATGACCTGGTCTTCTTCAATAACGAAGGACAAACATTATCAAATAAGGTGACAATATACTGCCCTGTCAGACTCCTTTTCTTAAACCTCAATTTTTTCATATTTGGTTTTAAGTATTGCTTCTTAGGCTGCATGCTGGTTGCTCAGAAGATATATAGTAGGTGCTTGTTGACTGACTATAATGACTATGTCTATCATCCATATTAGCTCCATCACATATCTGAATATTAAATGAGATAGGTAGTTAATATACTTAAAATACCCACTGTAACTGAAATGATAGACATGATAGAAACTTATTTAATTTTCTTCAGACTATAGGGATTTGACAATTTTATGATTTCATGCAATGTATTTAATAGTACAGTTGGATCTCTTCCTGCATTCAAATTCCATTTTTTCCAGAAAATTATTCTAAATAATATTTCTTCCATTTTCAAGAGAATCTTACTCCAAAATTTATTTTCTGAATCTGATGATGCATTTGACCTTAATAGTCCTTATTGAATGAAACAACACCCTGCTATCGTAGAAAGATAACTAGGCTTGAGAGCTATGTTCAGACACTGAGGTTCAGGGTTTTTTCTTTCTTATTTAGAAGAATAACTAATTGTAGTATGCATTTAATATGATTACTGTAAGAATTTATTGCAATGATATCAACCAAGTATTTTTAAGAGAGGCAGGTAAGAGCTTAATCCTTTAAGCATATGTAATATTCTTTGTCAGGAATCAGCCTGATTCCAGGAATATATAATGGACAGGTCTTCCCTGTCTTGCTTCAGAGAATGAGCAGATATCCTGACTATATCCTGGTGACTTGTGTCATGGTGACAAAAATCCTTTATATAATTCCTTAGCCAGTACTGATTATAACACATACAAATGGCCTGGGTAGACTAAAGTTCTTTTTACTTTCTTGGTAGCCAGTGAGGAAAGAGTTTTTGAGACATACTGTTAGCAGACCTCTGACCTTCTCACTCACTTAGATATTAAATAGTTATTCATTCAAGGTGCTGATGATCTTCTGATTCATGTTATTCCTTCCTGATATAAGATGAATAAATATTGGTGGTGGATTAGAGCATATTGTCTTCACCTTGTAAGAGTCACCAAAAGTCCAACCATTGTCCATTGCAGACTGCCAATAACTTCAGTAGCTAAGCCTGGAGAGTGAATCATAGAAGGGAATCCATTGAGCAGTTATGGTACTGTGCTCTGCAAATAAGGGAGTGACTTACTTGTCCATTTGTTTTGCTACATGCAGAATTGAACTTGTTGGATGGTAATGGATGACAGTCTACTGTCCAAAGGGACTGAAAGAGTACTTAGGTTTTACTATACTTTCTGAGTGAATATTCCTTTGTACAAGCTAATTGAAGTCCATTGGTTAATTACTATTGAGAAGAGATCCATTGATGAATTAAAATTGGGGAGATATTTGCTGATAATTCATATTGGAGAGAATATACTGGATGAGGCTTCATGAGCAATAGCATTAGAATGAAAAAACCCTCAAGGTTACTTCATCTGTTAGTTAAAAATATGAGAGGATTAGATTAGATCATCTCAAAGGTCACTTCTAGCTCTAACATTCTACTATTTAGTCATAAAATACTCATTGAATTAATTATTAATTATAAAATGTTAAAGCTGGAAGGGATCTTTGAGATCATCTAATATAGCCTTCTCATATTCCAGCTAATTGAGGTCCTTACACGTAAAGTTCTCCTAAGGCTACATAGCAAATTAGTGGTAGAATTGGATCGAGAATTGAGAAATCCTGACACAGCAATCTTTCAAATAGGCCATTGGTGCCTTCTTAAAAGGAGATGTTAACGAGTAAGCAAAAACCAGAGAAATAAAGGTGAACAGTGAAAAATAGAAAACAGTTTTGTTGTTCATTTGCCCTGGGTTGAATTCCCCAGTCATGGGGAGCTTGATGTCTGCACTCCATGAGATAGGGATACCATTTGAATGTTACTTGAATTCTATTTCCCAGTCCCTGACCCCAGAGGCCAATAGAATTTAGAATGGAATACCTTTGAAGTGGGAGTCTTAAATGTACTTGACAGTTTGTATCTTTTTTGAACTCCCATTCTATTAATGTAAAATTCCCAAATACATTTCAAGGCTATGGAAAGAAAAGAATGTAAAGGCTTAAAATAATATTTTGTGTTGCCAAGTTCCTTTTCCAACCTTGTCTTTTCTGCTCCCTCCTTCATCCACTTCCCCACCACCAAAATTTCACTCTTGGGGATCCCTTCTTTTGAACCAGTGCTCCCTAAGGAGATGTGGAGCTTCCAAAATTACATGACCATGGGGTAGGCTCCCAATAACTTTAAGAGGTCTCTAGGGTATAGAAGGATTCCAGAGATCATGACCTCGATGGAAACTGGAATACTCTCTTGCTCTTTTCATTTTTCCCTCCTCCGTTGCATGCCCTTTTGACCTCATTCTCTCTTTTATAGAAGTATAATAGAAGAGAACACTAGGTTTAGAGTCAGGGACTTGACTTCAAATCCTAGCTGTGCTGCTGACTACCTGTGACTATGACATGTTTATTATTTAGCTTCTCTGGGTCTCAGTTTCCTCATTGTACTAGATGTCTTCCCTTGAATTCTACATCTGTGGCAGTTCTCCCCTAAAAAAAATCTCACTTCATACTCTTGAATGGAGAAAGAGAAGAAAAAAATGAAATAAAAGAAAATAAATATAACCAGAAACAAATATCTTACTTTGTACATATCCTGAGACTAGATTAATGGCTCCATAAATAAGAAGTTGCAAATGCACTTATGACTAAGGTTGTGCTGGTGAATGTTGAACACTGGCTCTTCAGGAGGAAAAAAATGTGCAAGATATACTTCTAAGTTTCATTTGTATTATTAACACTTTCTTAAGTCTAGATAAAAACGAAACAATAAAACAAGCAAGCACTGCTTTTGTAGCTTGCTGATTTCTAAGGTATAAATAAATGCTCACCCTAAAATGTTAGCAAGTGGCCTTTGAGAGTCGTTGCTCCAGTTCACCCATGCTTGTGACCTTTCTACCAAGCTGGAAAAACTGGGAAGTTAGAATGTAATGTCCTATTTTCAATATTGCTTTTTTTTGTATACCCACATATACTGAATGTCAAAAAATTCTGCTGTTTACAATATTTATTGTTCAGTCATATCCAGCTCCAAGACTCCATTAGTGTTTTTTTAGGCAAAGATACAGTGGTTTGCCATTTTCTTCTCTGGCCCATTTTACCAATGAGGAAACTAAGGCAAACAGGGTTAAGTGACTTGCTCAGAGGCACACAGCTAGAATATGAGGCCAGCTTTGAATTCAACTGCCTTCTTTAGGCTCAGTGATCTATCCACTGTGCCACTGGGCTGCCCTATGACACATAAGTAATTATTTTGTGAGCTCAAGTTACATGTATTTCAGTGAAAGAATAAAGCTTCCAATGGACCATAAGGGGTACAATTTTCCAGGCTTACCTAAGGTTTACAAATGTCTCATGCATGCTTTGTCTTTTTTTTTTTTTTTTAGGTTTTTGCAAGGCAAACGGGATTAAGTGGCTTGCCTAAGGCCACACAGCTAGGCAATTATTAAGTGTTCGAGACTAGATTTGAACCCAGGTACTCCTGACTCCAGGGCCGGTGCTTTATCCACTGCACCACCTAGCCGACTCCATGCTTTGTCTTTGTGCCCATTTTATTAAACTAGATGTGACCTTGAAGATCTGGTATAGGTCACTTTGCTATCCTTTCTGTAGCTGCTTCTATAATAGGCAAATATTTATGTGATTATCAGTACTCTAAACAAAAATGTTCATGCTGGTGCAAATAACTATTTTCCCAATCAATCAACTCCAAGTGACAGAGCTTGATTCATTTTTCAGGATGGATTTGGGTTTGTGGAGAACTTGTTTCTTTTCCAATTTCATCTCTGCCAAGGTGTTTCTCTGTTATTGCCATCAAATATACTAAAATTCATACAAACATCCTTTCTTCCTTTCCTCAATCCCCCACCACTAATTGATTCATTCTAAAGACCTAGAATTAAGAACAGAGGCTTATTTTACAGATTTAGGGCTTGAGAAGATCATAACAGTTTCCTAGTCTGTCCCCTTTTTTGCAGCTGAGGAAACTGAAAGTCAGAGACTAACTGATTTGCTCAAGTTCACAAAAGAAGTAAATAAAAGACCCACATTTTAAATCAAGGTCTACTGATTCCAAATCTAGTCCTGTACCATGTTGCCCCTCTACTATTATTCAAAATCTCTGAAGTTCTTTGTTTAGTTTGATGCCAGGTGACTGTGTAAGCCTGGACCCAAAGATGAATTGGCACCAGTGAACAAATTGTGGTTTCTGTACATAATTTATTCTGGAATTTTAAGAAATGAGGAATAGGAGGAATTCAGAGAAGCAAGGGAAGCTTTATATAGAATGATATATAATGAAACAAATAGAACTAAAAGAACAATATGCAAAATGATACCAATAATGCTGATTAAAAGAACACTAAAATGAAGTCAAATATAAAGTCATTATAAAAGACCAAACTTGGACCCAGAGAAGAGCTGAGGAAATACCTCCACAGTGCCTGACAGGTGTTTAATAAATGTTAACTAACTTGTACAAAGGTGGTAACTATGAATGCCAAATGCTATATAAGCTATCAGATGAGGTCATTGCATTGGGATTTCCTTAATCATTTTATTTTATTATACAGATCCTCTTCTTTGGGTGGGTGAGTGGGGCATCCAGAAATGCCCATGTTGTAGAAACAAAAGATATCAATAAAACTTATTTTAAAATGATTGACAGCCAGTGAGTGACTCAGATGAAATCTCTTTTCAATCACAACTCTGAATGGTTACATAGTTTGAGCAGCTAATGGCTTATCATTCAAGGCTCTGAAATTTATGGATGGATTCCTCTTCCCATACTTCCAATAAACTTTACTGGCTGCTAACTTTATAACTGCTGCAAACATACTAAATTTGCCATTGTCTTTTAGGAACATCAAGATAAAAAAGCTACTCTCTTTATTTACTTTTTTTCCTACTAATATCTTTTCTTTAACAAAATAATCAGTACCCATAACTTCATGTGGTTGAAGAAGAATATGTGACATTAGAATATAATATATAAAGAATGCTCATCTTTTTCTGATAATTAAAGTACTTGAAGTGAAGTACTGTATAGCAGATGAAAGACCTTTCTCTACTTAGAATTTCTACTCTACCTCCTCATGATTGGATTTTGTCTCAAGAGCCCCCTCTTTTCCAGTGTGTGAAGTTATTATACTAGATTTTCCCTATTACAGGGGCTACTCTAGAGCTCAGAGATAATAAGATTTCTTTGTACCTAGGCATTCCTGTTCTATGAGGAGATTGAAAGGAATTTTCATCCATTAGCTGAGAGTAGGGATAGGAAGATGACAATATCATTTAGGACTACTAGGTAAGTCTTTCTGCAATGATCCCCCTGTCCCTGACTCTTTCTGTAGAACTTGCCTAGAAATGAAAGTCCTTCTCTGAAGCTTTCAGATAAAATTCTGGGTCAAGGAATGAATCCTTTGAAGAAGGTGGGGGTGTTTGATGACCTCATGGTCTTACACCATCTTTTCAATTCCTGTCTTCCCATGACTTCAGTCACAGATTATGAAAAGGAGTGAACCTAACTGACTATCAGCATTTTCTATGACCCTTGGTTTACTATAGAAAATTGAGGTTAGAAAGAATGTATGCTTAATTCTGAGATTTACTGGATAGTTATGTGAAAATTTTGTCACTTTCTGTTTTTCTCTTTGTCTCCTTACATATATGTATGTATGTATGTGTGTGAGTATAAAAGTGACAGGTAGATGGCACAATAGATAGAGTTCTGGGTCTGAGTCAGGAAGACCCATCCTTCCTGAGTTCAAATCTGGCCTTAGGTCAAAATTCCTTTCAATCTCCTCATAGAGGAATGCCTAGGTACAAAGAAATCTTATTATCTCTGAGCTCTAGAGTAGCCCCTGTAATAGGGAAAATCTAGTATAATAACTTCACACACTGGAAAAGAGGGGGCTCTTGAGACAAAATCCAATCATGATGAGATAGAATAGAAATTCTAAGTAGAGAAAGGTCTTTCATCTGCTATACAGTACTTCACTTCAATATTTTTTACACTATTTAAATTTAGTAATATACTAGTACTGTTTAATGTTTCTGCTTAGGTGTTTTAAACCTTCTATTCCTACTGATGCTTTGGTACTCTTTTCTCACTTTATCCAAGTACTACTCCACAGTAGTTTTGGAAATGGCAAGGATGGAGAAAATAATTCCTATACCATCTAATTTTTTTCACTTCCTCATTTTTCCCTCTCTCCCCAACATACTTATTTTTGTCAGATCTCACACTTAGAACTGGCCTTTGTTAAAGTATTCTCTGTATTTGGCCAAGTATGCCTTTAACGTCAGAACCCAATATTAACCCCTTTCATGAAACTCCTAGGATGGCCCACATTGTCTGGTTTTTCCTTTGAAGCACAAATCTTTTATTATTTCTGTGTAATGAGTTACTATTTATCTTTTTTTCTTTTTCCATAAGAGTTCTAATTTTTTAAAAACACAACTGAGTGATAAAAGGAACACATCTCTCAGTTAACCATAACTATAGGAAATCTGATTACTTGTAACACAAGGCCATAAGCAAAATATCACAATTCATTCACCTGGTGGCAGCATTTCCTTATCATAGATAAAACACTTAGAAGAAAACAAAATCTTACAAACCCAGACCTACGATGGCAGATGACACCCCCACAGTATGTTCAGGAGATATTTTTTCATAAGCAAATTTCCATAAATAGTTATGTGAGTAATCATGCATTGAAAATAAAATGTAGTTTGTAGTTTAAAAAATACTACATCAGAGAGAGAACTATCTTAAACCTATGCGTTGGTTCTTCTTTAAATTTTTTTTCTTTCAGTTCCATTTAGGAAGTGCAAATCTGGACATAAATAGGAATTACTTTTCAAAGAATAAAACCTTCTATAAATTAGACTATAATCTAGTCACTTATTGTCATCTGGTCCCTGGACTAGATCATTGCGTGCAGCCGTGTGTGTGTGTGTGTGTGTGTGTGTGTGTGTGTGTGTGTGTGTGTGTGTGGCTATCTTCCTACATATCAATCTCACCATTACTTTGTTCTTTTCACATCCCTTTCCCATTTTTTTGCTCCTTTACTTCTTGCCTGTCCCTTTTCCTTTTACCCACTTCCCAGAAATGATCTTCTATAATAAAATGCCATCCTCTAAGATCAGTTTAAGTAAAGACTATGGCAGTCCTTAAATGTCAACTATTATGATTGTTTTATTCATGTAGCAAAAAGATTTTTGAATAATTTACTAAGAACAAAGAATCATGTTAATTTACTAGTAATGATAAAAAGGTATATTTATCACTCTACTAATTAATATAAGATTTTACTAATGTTAAAACATGATGTAATATGCTTTTTAATAGTGATTTTCAAACTTTTTGATATCAGGACTCTTTTATATTCTTAAAAATCATTGATAATACCCTTTCTCCCAAGAGAGAACTTTTGTTTATGTGGATTATACCTATCAAAGTTATTCTTTTCCCATTGTGACTTTCCCCATCACAGTTTTAATATATCATGGATTGCCAAAAGGAATAAAATGGGAATTTATTTTTAATTTTGTGGAAGCTGCAGACAACATGTGTAGGTCAGTAGATGATACCGAAAAAACTTGGAAACTCAAAAATGCATAAAATTTAAATATATAATATCAACATATTTTATCTTTTAATAATATAATTAAGACTTCTCTGGTCCAAACAAGAGGGTCAAAAAAATTTTACAAGAATTTTCCAGATCATGGGGTTGCTGTGCCCTTAACTCCTACAATGTGGAAGAGATAACTGTTACTATATTAAAATTAAAATGACTTACTCTTATTATGAAGATAATTTTTACCTCATGGCTGAGGGACCTCCAGGCTTATACAGACCATACTTCAAAAATCTATGTCAGTGAAGTACCACCAATGTAACCTAGCTAGATGTTGAAATACATAAGGAACATTGGCTGATTTATTTATTTAATTTTTTTTTCTAGTCTTGACCCGTAATCTCATTGGTTTAGGAAATTACTAGTATAAGAATTTCTTTCATGAAACAACTTGGCAAGTCATTTGTAACATGTAGTTATGTAATTACTTGAGGGACAAAGTTAAACAGCTTGACCATAGTAACATAGCTATTACAGTTCAGTTACAGATCTTAAACTCAAATCTTTCTGAAGCGTGACTGCCTGCCCTTCATATTTCTAATGTTGAATAAGTTAGTGATTTTATGTCCATACACACCTCACTTCAAATGCATATTGGGTCAACCAGGATGGTGTAGTGGAAAGAGTACCGAACCAGGAGTTATCCCTCTAGGTTCAAATCTGGCCTTAGACATTTATTTGCTGTGACCCTGGCCAATTTACTTAAGTCTGTCTGCCTTAGTTTTCTCATCTGTCAGATGAGCTGGAGGAACAAATTGCAAACCACTCTCTCATCCTTACAAAGAAAACCCCAAAGGGGGTCCTAGAGAGTTGGACATAACTGAAAAGACTTAACAATAAACTATGCATATATATGTACACATATACAATACTTATATGCATTCACAGACATATAAATATAGATATATATTTAATCCACAGAATAGGGACAGGGATATATCTGTGTTTTCATTAATATAGAGGATCTTCTTATAGTTAGTATAACAGACCCCCTCTACCAATGCATGTCAGCACCCCACAATTGAGTTAAATAAATGTTTGATGATTAACTGAGTTTCTATGAAGTTAACTGGATCCAGGAACCAGGAGACATATGGTGTTCAAATCCTAGTGTCTACAAGGAGAGGGATAATGAGAAGGGTATTGCTTTTGAATTTAGGAGATCTGGGTTCCAAAGTTAGCTCTACCAATTTACAAGGAATAATCTATGGCAGAGATTCTCAAGGTGTTATCTGGGTATCACTTTTTCAGGAGATTCATGTGATCAAAATTATTTTCATAATAATGCTGACATTTTAATTTTTAATATGGCAAGTATCAATATGACCTACATAAGCAAAAGATTTTGGTAAGGGGTTGTTGTTCAGTGTATCTGACTCTGTGGTATAAGTATATTGTTCATGGGGTTTTCTTGGCAAAGATACAAAGCTGATTTGTCATTTTCTTCTCAGTGGATTAAGACAAATAGAGATTTACATGACTTGCCTAGGGTCACATAACTAGTAAAGTATATGAGATGATATTTGAACTCATCCAGCACTCTATCTGCTGAGCCACCCAGCTATTTCCTTTTTTGGGGAGGGAGGATGTGATCCTCAATTTTTAAAAAAGTTTTAAAAATATAAAGGAATCCTGAGACCGAAAACCTTGAAAGATGCTAATGTATGGGATCTTGGAGAAATGTCAGATTGCTTTGAACCTCAGTATCCTCATCTGTAAAATAAAGGAATTTAACCTAGGCATCCAAGGTCTCTTCCTGCTCTAATTTTCTTATCAATTGGAAAGGAATATGATTCTTTAAATACTATTACACATGCATTTGAAAACTTACTCTTAAAATGCAAATAAAAGTTTTCTTGGCCCTATCCCCACTTACAGTATTTTTATCTCATCAGACTATATTTTCTATTCGATGTGATGATTACTACAATAACACTCACTGGGAGTTTGCAGATAGAATGCATACTGAACATAATGTACTCCTTTCTCTCTGCACCTGTGCCCTTGATCCCATTCCATTCTGTCTCCTTTGGGATCTTATTCCATCAATCATCCCCTCTGTTTCTTGCATGTTCAGTCTCTCTTCCTTGTATCCTTCTCTCTGCAGTAAACTTGCCTAGATCTTCCCTATCTTAATTTTCCCTTTATATTTCTACCTTCTTAAATCACTATTCCATCTTTTGCCTTCCTTTCTCTACCAAATTTATAGGAAGTACAGTCTTCTTATCCCTCTTCTAATCACCTTTATTTCCTTACCACCCCACTTACTCCTCAATGTCTTGCAATGAAACACATCTATATTTCTATCTTTATCTCTATCTTTAATAAAAAGGGAGGGGAGAGGAGAAGAGTTTTTCTAGTATGACAGAAATATGAAACAAAGATTAACCATTAATCTTTCTATCTCCCATGCTACAAAGTTCCTCCTTGAAGCTTTTGAAAAATCCAAGTCAATTTGACTAACCCAGGTGCTAGGTGCCTGGGACATAATGGGAGCTGAAAGAGCAAATAAAAAGTAGAAAATGCATTTTATCAGCCTTGGAAAAACTTAATAAAACTTACAGGCCATTTGGGGACACACAACTTTATTTACTTTGCTATTTTTCCCAATTAATTTTATTATTATTTGATTATAGGCTTGAGGCTTTAACACTGGTAAGAACTTATCTAGTTTAGCCTCTTCTTTTTCAGATGAGGAGTTTGGGCTATAGGTCTTTCCCAGGATCATACAGGTTATAAGTAGCAGAAATAGTCCTCTTAACTACCCATGAAAACGTTTTGTTTCCTGTTTGCACTGTTGACAGAGAATGTGCCAGTAGGAGCTTGAGTTGTATTTGAGTAATTTTCTAGCTAAAACACATTGAACCTCGAAAAGTTAAGAGTTATAGAGGTATTCCTAGAATACCTCTAACCCATAGCTCTCAATTTCCTATTAACTAACTTCCCCTAAAAAAGTCTGAATTTCTTAGATTAGTGTTTCAGATCCCTTATAACCAAGCTCTAATTTAATCTCATATTATAGTATTTCCTTCATATATCCTATATTTCAATCAAACTGTACTTTTCCCCAAAAGTTGTCCTCTCACACTCAGATTTTGTTCATATGATTCCTTTTTTTTTTTTTTTTTTAGATTTTTGCAAGGCAATAGGGTTAAGTGGCTTGCCCAAGGCCACACAGCTAGGTAATTATTAAGTGTCTGAGGCCGGATTTGAACTCAGGTACTCCTGACTCCAGGGCCGGTGCTCTATCCACTGCACCACCTAGCCGCCCAATATGATTTCTTCTTGACAATGAGTTTTTTCAGACTCTTCAAATTCTATTTGGGTTTATCTTGACAAAGATACTTAGAGTGGTTTGCTATTTTCTTCTCCTGCTCATTTTGCAGATGAGAAACTGGGACAAATAGGTTAAGTGACTTTCCCAGGGTCACACTTGTAGTAAGTATCTGCAGTCATATTTGAACTCTTGAAGATGAGTCTCTCTGATTCCAAACCAGAGCTCTATCTACTGTGCCACCTACTTGCTCTATCAAGTGTTTCCTAATCTCCAACTATTGAAATCTTGCCTTTGTTTTCTGGTTTAAATGTTATTCCCTCCATCAGTACTTCACTGATTGACCTAATCAGAAAGGATACCTTCATTTTAATTCTCTTGTCATTTTCTCTCATTTGTTTATTTTATTCTTTCTCTGAGAGAATAAAATGAAAATTCCTTAATATCAGGGACTATTTCCTTTTTTATTATTTTTATTACTAGATTAATCATCTCTTTTATGTATTTCAGGCATAGAATAAGAATTCAATAATTAATTGTTGAATTGAAGTCATTGTTTTTATTTGTGTGTCATCATCTGAGACAAGATTATAATTTTCTTGAAGTCAAGAAGTTTATTTTTCTTCATTTTAATGTTATTCCCCATGAATAGCCTAATCTAATGCATGTCATCTCTCTCTAATATATATATATGTATATATATATATACACACACACACACACACACACACACATATATATATATC
This sequence comes from Macrotis lagotis, assembly GCF_037893015.1. Classification (NCBI taxonomy): domain Eukaryota; kingdom Metazoa; phylum Chordata; class Mammalia; order Peramelemorphia; family Peramelidae; genus Macrotis; species Macrotis lagotis. Next base: position 176,298,851 of record NC_133666.1, read on the forward strand.
TACTTTAAAAATGACAGACACAGAAATGTTCCTGTCTTGCAACTTTCAAAAAGATATTCTGAAAACAACATGATATAGTAAAAAGAACAGTGGATTTGCAGTAGAGAATGTGAGCTTAAATGTCATCTCAGACAGTTATGTGACCCTGGACTCAATTCTTACTGGGTTTAGTTAAAAATAGTGTTTTGTAAACCTTCAAATACTGTACTTTTCTTATTCTTTGGGAAAGAACACTAGATTAAGAATTGGGAGACCTGGATTCTGCAAGTAGCTGCATGAACTTGGGCTTCTGTTTCCTCATTTCTAAAATGAGACAAAACTTGGTCATCTCTATCATTCTTTCTAGCATGAAAGTGTGAAAAAAATGGACAAGTTATAATGTCTCAAGTGTCTTTGTAGAAAGAAAACTATAATGCCATCTTCATTGGATTAGATTTTTAATAAAAGCCAGTGTCACTCTAAATTGGGATTGTTCAGTCAATAGCCCTGATCTACAGTAAATTTAACAGTCCTTTTACTTCATATTGAATTGTATAGATCTGGCCTTAGGTGGAATTCTTTGATGTGTAGAACACAATTTTATTATTCCCTTCTAAATGAATTGGTGTGATCCATTATTAATAAAGATAATAAAAAAAAGAAGTGTATTTGGGCATGGGGACGTTGCTTGGTTTTCACTGGAAGATAAACCAGAGCATATATTTGTTGATCATCCAGAGACTCTTTGTATATAATAACTCTGTGGAAGCAATCTGAAAGTATGCTAGAGGGAACAGTACCTAAAAACTCCATTTTATATACTGGAATAGACAACATTATTATTATATCTAATTCCTGCCTACTCACTTCCTGGGTGTACTTTTATTAGAACTGATATTTTTATGATGCATTGGATTGAAACTGCCTTTCTCAGCTTTCCTTTTGTTCATGTTTGTCCCCTTTTACAGATCACGTTTATTCTTCATTCTCCTTATTTCTTAGTGTTTTGACTATTTCTGCCCTTCATTTCATCACCATACTTTAATGTTATAGTTGAGAAACTAAATTTCACATGCATATAGTTTTTGCTTGTTTCAATTCACTTTAAAGTTTTAGAATAAAAAAAAGAAAAAAGAAAATAAAACTCACTTTTAGTTCATTGGAGTGTATGCCTTCGTATTTTCTTCAAGTGTTATTAAATGTTCTGAAATACTTAATTCTTAAAGAAATGTTTTCTACTTGTAATTCACTCTTTGACTTTCAATTCAATATTTCTATTTACTTTATTTAAGAAGATCTCCTCATTCAGGCTTTAATTCATTTTTTCAAGCCCATATGTTGTTTCCAAAATAATTTTGTGGTTCAGTTCTTATCTTTCACTTACAAAAAGAGGATAATAATGGTGACCTTACCTTGCAAAAGTGTGAAGGGGAAAGTAGCTAATAATGGGAAGCTGTTGCTAGGTGATAAATGGAAAGTCCTATCCCACCTGCATCCACCTTCAGTCAAATGCACTACCTACTGGACCATACTGTTCTGAGATTAGTCCTGCCACCAGTTTCAATTTGGAAAAGTCATGGTTTCAAAGACAATTCTAAGACAATTTCTCAGACAATTCTTAGTGTGTTCCCTGAGTGTACAAATGTTAAAAAAATATAATTTAGCACAATTTTAAATATCTGCCTATTTAAAGCAATAGAATAAAATACCTAATACCTGATGCTAAGGATAATTTTAAATGAAAATAAGAGATAATTTCTGGACCCAACTTCCCAAGTGTGAAAAAGTTTAATTCACTAGGAAATATATAACCACATATTGAAGATGGACAGATTCCCCCCTCCCTGTTCGTGATTTGATGTATATAGTTAGCTGTATCAGTTTATATTTATTAACATAACTATGTTATTGATTCTATATTCTATATTAATTTGTTTTATAAATTAATTCTATGTTATTATGAATTAATTATATATTAAGTAATTTATTATTACAATATTTACCTTTTGAAGACCAAGCATCTTAAAGACAATTATTAAGAAATTTAAAGTATATTAGCATTTCACATCTGTGTTAGACTTTACAATTTATAAAATTCTAAGCATTATTTAAAAGGATAACTTAATTTAAATAAAATTTAAATAAAATCTTATTTTAAACCATGAATTTAAAACTGCAAAGTTATCTTTTGCAAAATAGATTTTGACTTTTATCAAGCCTATAGCAATTAAAAAATAATTTGAGGCATTTTCAAGTCTCCAAAACTAATTAGGTTTCACTAAAATGGTATGAATATATTTTTTAAATTATTGATACTTATTTCTGACTCAGAAAATATTTTTCAACAAAAGCAAAGGACAAAAAACAAAACAGGCAACCTCTTCTTCTAAGGGTATTACTTCCAAACAGTTCATTTTACTGTTCACTGTATATGGTTCTAACTGTTCAGATATTTTAAAAGTCCTAGATAAATATCCAATAATGAGAAAATTCTAGAAATGTGATTTGTTTACTTATCAATAAATATTATTGAACTCTAGTGATAAATTAACTAAATATTTCAAATTGAACTTGGTCTGCACTGTGCTATCTCTCAATCAGTAAGGAACTTTTTTTTCTTTATTAATTGCATTAAATCACATCACAGCCCTGCTAAACTCATGCTGATGCTATTCTCTGACTTTTTAACATACTTTAACTGGATTTTTATGCATCACTGAAGCATGGAAATTAGAGATGGAAAAGATACATTAACACATCTTATTCTCTGTTAAGTTGGTACATGGTATTTAATGGGGAAAAAAAGAAGTCAAATGGTAGATAGAAGATAGGGCCATTTTACTTATTTCAAAAAACAGATGTATGACATACACACTAAAATCTGACATACCTTTCTATGGAATTTGTCCTCCAGGTTATGCCTTCACTTAGGGCAGAGTTGAACAAACTGTGTATAGCTCTGGCTTCTTCTGTATCCGGGGACTTATGAAGTCAGGAGGAGGGATGTTGAAACCTCACTATTCATCTCTTTATATCTGGAATGGAGGAGTTACATAAATCCTTCAGTGGAACAAGGCCATTTGAGCCAAATTTGTAGCTTGATTAGAGTAGGCTCTCTCTAGTCTAGAACTTTGCATCCTGTCTTCCCTCTGGGTGAGAAAGATAGAAGCCTGCTGTGACCAAATCCCATCTACGGCTCCCACCACCTCACTCCAGAGCATGCAAACTTCTGTTTTGGCAGGACTGACAAGTGCCATGACCTGGCAAGACCCAAGAGTTACTATTGAAGTTACCACCAGATTATCCTTTTCAACTGTTCTGTGGCTCCCTGCAAAGCTCTACTCCACCCCTTCAGAGGATAAAGGAGATTGGAAAGGGGTGACAAAGCACACTTTGGGCTTGCCTTTCGGGACGATTTTGAGAAGCTGGTTGTCCTGCCGAGCTGCTAATCTTAGGACAAGGTTGGATTATAACATAATATCATCACCTTGGCTCCCTGCAGTTCAATAATTCTTTCTGGGGGTGTTTTCAGATAAACTGCATCAGCATGTTGTAGTGGCTAGAGTATTGGACTTAGATTAAGGAAGATCGGGTTCAAATTCTGCCTCAGACATTTACTGTGTCTGACAAAACAAACTATAGTTTGCCAAAGCAGTTTGGCAATGCTGTTGACAGGTAATCTTAATAAAGACAGGAATAAGAACTAGTTGGCCCAAGAGCACTGATTTTACCTCTTTAGTTTACTTTCGGTTAGGGGGCATGCTTGTTAACAAATAAATATACTAGAGGGGGACCTAGGGATATTAACTCAAAGTTCTAGGCACTGTGCCCTTGTATGGTGAAGTCAGACTTAATTAGAAAGGAATCCGATATATTGTTTTAGAAAAACAAGAAATTAACATTATCTATGTTCCCACATAGGTCAAATTTTGTCTATTTTGCTAAACATTTCCCATTTACAGTTTAATCTAGTTCAGGCCATAGGGAGTTTTGCTCTAGTAGACTAAAGCTGAGATAGTGTGATTGGTTAGAACTTCTTGAATCATCCCTTACTGACTTTACTCAGAATGTATATATTTGTGGTAAAGTTTATCCCAGATTTATGAACTAAAAAAAAAAAAAATTCCTCCATTGCTGATAACAAATTTCAACTGATATTTTCTGAACTTTGACTTTGACATGTCTTTTTAATAAACCAGTTTTCCTTTAAACCAGGTCTCTGTCTTAAAGATAAAGTAATCATTCTGAAAAAATCCCACAAAGCAGCACCTGAAAAGCAAAACATATTTTCAAGAATACATCATTAAAATACCACCAAAAGGGACCTTAGAAATCACAGAAACACATTGAAAAATAGAAATATCTATTTTGCTTTTCATGTTTGTACCCATGAATATTATGTACATGCTTAGGGAAGATAATGAGACACTGTTGTTTTCTTTCTTTTTTACCTCTTCAGGAAAACATGTCTGAATTAAAAATTTAGCAAATTCCAAAGTAATATGAGAGTGATTTTTTTTTCTTTTTGCAGGGAGGAATGTTGATACTCATAAAGCACTGAAAGCTATTTTGGTTACATGAGATTCTTCAGACTTATTCAAACCATTAGCAAGTCTCCAAGAAGAAGCTTATCATAATACCACTAATGTGTTGCTACTCTATTTTGACTCACAACTGCTTGGTAAACACCTACTTAATGCTCTAATATGTAATTCGGTGTAACTCATAATTTGTTCCACTTCAAAGAGCAAGTATTTAAGGGTTTTTTTTTTAGTTTGATTTTCTTTAACTTCCATTATCTGCTTTTTCTCATTTTAATACCACATTTATTAAAGTAATGTTTATGTTGGCCCTCATTTCTTTTACAAAATCAGAATGAAATTTTCCATCTGATTTCAAATAAAGGTTACTCAGAATAAGAAGTCCTGACTCCTTCTTTAATAATCCCAGAGGCTTTTAAAGGTCCTATGGAATTTCACTCTGAAAGATACGGGAGATCTTGGCATGCCCCTTAGAATCAAAGAATTTAAGATGTCAGAGGAAATTTAGAGGATATCTCATTTTATATATTGTCCCATATAGGTTAAATGTCTTCCTCAAATTTACTTGGCTGAAGAGGGATTTGAACTTAAGACTTCAGGTTTTGAGTTCAATATTCATTCTACTAGTTGTAAGATGTTGGCAGATAGAATAGATTGTCTGAATTCCCGTTTCCTAAACTACCTGGAAGAGAGTTTGGGCTGTAAGGGAGGGCCATACCATGGAGCATTAGATGAGACTTCCCAGTTGCTTTCAGCTGAACATGTGTGACTTGACTGGGAAAGTCTTAATTATTTTGGGACAAGCAAGCAATTCCCTTAGATACTTTTAATATCAAGAATAGTACTGAAAGAACATCCCACTGGTTAGACTTTGAAATGGAAGACAGTTTCCTCTTTTTGCGATTTCCACAGGATTGGGTTCTTCAGTCAATGCTAACCATGCTGTGAGAGGACTACATATACTACATAGTAAACTGTCACTTAGTTCTTTGGCAGTCTTATAAACTGGAAGGCCATCATGGGCAACCTAGAGGCAGGAAGCTGTACCCAACTGAATCAATGTTGCATTCTTACATAGATATCTTTTTTCCCTGTTCTGATTATTCTTCCCCTGCTAGGATGAAGTTGGCCTCCTCTGGTTAACTGCTAGGTATTCTATAATGATTTCAATCTAAAAATTGTTAATTATTCTAATAGCAAGTCTTAGTTTACAAATTGTCTGAAACTAGACCTGGCAAATGAGGGAAGTGAAAGCATAGCAAAAAGAGGTAGAGTGACTTTGTTAAAAATATGGCAACTCAAGAAGATAGGTTATGTTGACTTTAAGGAAAGAGCCTGCACAAGAATTCAAACTGTAGTCCTTTAATTTTTTCCTTTAATTTGTGTATACAAACCTCACAAAACTTATATAAAAACTAGGTTGATTACTAGAGAAATGAACAAGCATGAGGAAGCCAAATTCACAATCCATTCAGAAATTTGCATTTTTATTACAGCTGGCAAAGGAAGTAGGAGATACCAGGAAGGATTGGGGCACAGAAGGGGAAAGGTGCAGGAATGATGGGAAAAGGACAGCACCTGAACTGAAGGAAAGAGCAAGGTGATGGTAAAACCTGCATTCTTTCCCCTTGGCAGCTGCAACTATGAAGATAAAATGATCTGCTTATCTTCATAGAGTGCCAGCTACACAAGCTTAGTGCAGACTGTCTGGAGGCTGTCCTGACTCTCAAGAATAACACTGGGAGTTCTTTTTAGTAGGCAAACAGCACATTATGTCAACTCATCTGGGGGGGCTTCATCCTTGTCATAGTCTGGGTCCAGAGTTTCAGGAAAATATGGCAACTCAAAAACACAATGCAGGGGATCCCTCAATAGTCCTTAACACACCAGGATTCTTTCAACTATTTCAAGATACTAGCTATTTGGTAAAGTCTGTATCACAAGATTCACATAAATATGTCAGAGATCTGAACACACATCCACATCCACAGATACATGCACACTCAAGTATAAAGAGTAAGATTATCATTGACCACTCAATAAATGTTTGTTAAATACCTACAAAGGTGACAGACAATGTGCTAATTGGAAATTTAAAAAAGAGGAAAAAATAGTCCCTGCCCTGAGGAACCCACAGCATAATAGAGGGGAGAAAACAAGCAAAGAACTATATGCAAACCAACTATATATGAGATAGATCAAAAAAAATTAACAGAGAGAAGGCACAAGAACAAAGAAGGATAAGTAAAAGTTTCCTGTAGAAGGTAAATTTTTAATCAGGACTTGACAGAAGCCAGGAGGCAGAGATGAGAAGAGAGAGCATTCCAGAAATGGGAGAAAGCCAGAGAAAAACATTTTTGTGCCATCCTCATAAATTGTATGTTAGACTCCAAAGTATTCACTGGGCTGTATTTTCTTCATGATGGTATCCGTTATTCTTTTTTTCAAAAACTGACAATTTGAATTTCATCAAGTGATATATTTCTTTTCTTTCTTTTTTTTTGCAATCTTTATCAATTTGTATTTATTTCAGTCACTAATAAGTTTGAAACCATTTCAGATTTAGCTGTATAATACATGGATCTATTCTGTGGAAGATCTTTTGTGGTCTGAACTAGCTGTGGACAAACTTATTCCATTGTCCTTGAGTTAGTGGTTTGGTGAAAGTGATATATTTATTATGGAGGCCTCTGTTTCAATTGCAGTGTAGTTTTTAGTCTAGAGTCCAGGGACTAATTTGTAAATAATATTGTAAAAACAATCTCACCTCATAAAGTTCTTGGATTAGAATACATACTAAGTAATAAACCTGGGAATTTGTTCTATTTTTTTAGAACTTCTTTCTCACTCCCATTTTATTTGATGATATACAATTTAAAGTCATTTCCAGATTGAGAGGCTGCATGATGATGATGATCATCATCATCATAGCTAGCATTTGTATAATGCTTTAAATTTTACAAAGTACTTCACAAATATTATCTCATTTGATCCCCAAAACGACCATAGAAAGGAAATGTCATCATTATTATTCTCATTTTACAAATGAGGGAAGTGAAGCAGAGAGAGGTTCAATGATTTACTCAGAGTCACACAGTTAGCAACTGTTTGAGACTGGATTTGAACTCTGGTCTTTCTGACTCCAGATGTAGTATTCCCTTCATAGTACTGCTGCAGGAGAAATTGGTGTCACCAGTAAAGCTTGAGAGCTCTTGAAGGTGAAAAACTCACAATTAACCCTGGAGTTGAAATGGCTCAGGAATTTTATTTCGCAAGCCTGCAAAGTTCACAGAGTAAAACTTTTTTTCCTGAAGAGATAGCAAGCAGCTAGAGGACAGGATGAATAACAAAGGTCTAGACTAAGTGCCTGAGGAAAAGAGAAAGGAGAGATAGCTACAAGCACTGGTTGGGCTTAGGCTTGAGTGAGTCCTGTGCCATGAAGATGGTTTAGCACAGACTTTATCCTCTCATCCATTCCTTGGGCAGGAGAATTTGGGTATTGAGGAAATCCCTCACCCTCTACATGACTGAGGTCAGGTAAAGGCTGGAAACTGGAGTGGGATGGGTAGAATATGCTGTGGTTGCTCTTATCTTGGAGAATTTACATTTAATTCTGGAGTTACTCAGAAAATCAGGAGGCAATTTACATCTGATTAGGACCCATGCTGCCAAAGGGAGCCCTCAGAAAACATTAGATGAGCAAAAATAACATTATCTTAATATCAAAACTAGACAGATACTTCTTTTTCTTTGTACCACACAGAGTTCTGGATTTAGCATTTAGAAGAAGATCTGGATCCAATTCTTTCCTGAGGTACTTGTTACAATCACTTGTCCCTTGGAGCAAATCATTAAGTTTTCTCTACTTCACTCTGTATCTGTAATATGAAATTTATGTCACTGAATTGTGAGTATGGGGAATGAGATATTGTCTGAAAGGGTTTTGCAAATCACAAAGTGGTATTTAAATAATAACGCTAATATTTATATAGGCTTAAATTTTACCGAGCATTTTACCTGTTGACTTGTGTTATTATCATCATTACATCATATGAGTCTTCTACAATTCTGAACTTCTCAGAACCTAAGCACAAACCTATCTATAGTGCCAAAACTTACTGACTTATCAGGTCTTCACAAGAGACACCACACAGACCCACAGTGCATGATTCAATACAGACTGCAATTAATTCTATGGTTGCTGCTGAGATCCTTCAATGATGCTTGAGACTCAGCCTTGGTTATAAGGGGAAATTTCACATTTCTTATCCTTAATTACTCAAAAATGCATTGAGTTTCTAGACACTAGAGGATGCTTCTTAGGTCAAATAGAATTTGGGGTTCTAAGACTTGAGACAAAAAGTTTAAGAATTGTGAGTTACCTTATAAATGTTCACAATCATTCATTTGTTCCACTTAAACATGATCATTTTTGAAGCAATTAATAGCTCTTCATAACTTTCCCATAGCTACATGGAGGACTAAGTGGACCTTGGCTCATACCATAGATGTAGACCTGCAAAAGATCTTAGAGGCTAATGTCTCCAAGCTTCTTATTTTATAGAAGAGAAACAGAGAGGAAGGAGTTAACTTCTTCAAGGCCACAAGGTTTGTGATGGTATATTAACTAGATTTTCGTGAATTTCAGGCTCTGTACCCTACCCACAACACTACCTCTATCTACTTTCTAGGACAGCAGGTCATCTCTTTTCCAATCTACCTAGTATCGATTTTAAAAATGAATAAAACTGTCCTTCCCAAAGGGTGAGATTATGAAAACCTGAATGAGAAATTAGGGAGAGTAGAAAAGAAGGTATGAATGTCATGTTTATTGAAGCTAAAGATGGGTCAACCAATTGGATGTTGGGGTAAGAGACAAGAACTAGTCAAAGATAAACTAAGGGTTTGATGTCTTAATGCCTGGAAAGATATTGGTGCTTTCAGCAGAAATTGAGAAATTAGGAAGACTGTCAGTTGTGGGTTTTTATTTATCTGATGAGAGGGGAGAGAAAACACTATATTTTGTATAGGCATATTGGTGAAATTGGATAACCATGTGAAGATGTTTGTTCTTCATTCTCAAAGAAGACCAGGACATGGGGTAGGTGATGCCATGATAAGCACCTGAATTGCATTTGAGTGGGGGGGGGGTGCTAAGTCACCAGTCTTACTTGTGACATAATTAAAATTGTGCAAATGAATAGAATATCAAAAGAAAAATAGAGTGTATTTTGAGATAAAAGATTGAGGGCAGAACCTTGGGGATCCCTCACACTTAAGAGAGGATGAAGACCTAGTGGTGAATGACACACACAAAAAAAGAAAACCAGTGAGCAGGGTTTAGGAGGTCAAAGGAGAGAGTATGAAGGAAGAGGGGTTTGTCAATCACGTCAAATGTAACATAAGGCTCAAGGAGGATGAGGAATGAGAAAAGCCAATACAATAACACTGTTTTTTTTTCTGACTCTGTTGCCTTATTGATGTTCAAGGGGTGCTATAAAAATTCTCTCTTGTATGTTACATCAGCTTCCTTGAAGTGCAAGTCCTTTCTTTAGACCAAGGCAAGTTATACAGAGATGACTTAATCTACTCCTGGAACATAGTTATTTCCCTGACCACACTATTTTATATACCTTTTATAGGCAAATCTCAAAGTCAATAAGGCAGCAATTTGAGAAACTGACATGTTTTATTAGGTCGGCCCAGGATCTTATTGATACTAGTTATGTGCCATCTGAAACATTTATGCTGGTCAGTTGGTGTTTATAGCAGTCATAATGTTTCTGCTCCAGCATGGACCATGGAGCAAAATGGTAAAGACCATTCTGTGATTGAATGGGAAATTTTAAACAATGCATTTGTCAGTTTCTGAATCTTTTTTGTTATTATTGCCAGAGTCTTTTTATTTGTGTATAGCATCTTTCCTTAACAACCTCAAGAAATGTTGAACAAACTTTTATTTATCTCACACCTCTCTGAAGACAGGAGGAAGTTTGGGGGTAGAGGTGGAAAAAGAGAGACTAAGAATAAGAGAGAGAGAGAGAGAGAGAGACAGGAAGAGGGAGGGAGAGAGAGAGAGAGAGAGAGAGAGAGAGAGAGAGAGAGAGAGAAGAGAGAGAGATCTAAAATGTCAAGAACTTTAACTATACTAGAGTAGTTTTCCAGTACTCTACAAGAATTTTATTTGTGAATGGACCTAAACTGGCTTTGTTTTTTTGTTTGTTTGTTTGTTTGTTTTGCAAGGCAATGGGATTAAGTGATTTGCCCAAGGTCACACAGCTAGGTATTTATTAAGAATATGAGGCTGAATTTGAACTCAGGTCCTCAGGACCAGTAGCTCTATTCACTGCGCCACCTAGCTGCTCCTCCATTTATTTTTTAAAAATGAGAAATCTTTTAAAAATAAAATGTATATATTTTCTTTCCTTTCTTCCACATCCCTTCACCGTTAGGAGTGGGGGGGAAGGAAAAAAGAAAACCCAAACCTTTGTAACAATTATGCAATGAAGCAAAAGATTTTCACACTGCCATGCCCAAAAATGTATGTCTCATTCTGCATCTTGAATCCATTACCTCTTTATTAGAAAGTAGGTTCTATGCATTACTAGTTCCCTGGATTAATAGGTCATTCATCGATCAGTTCCCAAATCTTTTAAGTGTTTGTCTTTATAATGTTTATTATAAAATTTTTCTGGTTGTACTCTCTTCATTATGCATCATTTCATACGTCTTCCCAGATTTTTCAGAAATCATTCTTTTCATCCTCTTAAAAAGTATTTTTTGATTTGAGAATATTTACTAGATTACTAGAACTTAAAATATATAATATTAAAACTAGATCCACGGGGCAGCTAGGTGGCGCAGTGGATAGAGCACCCGCCCTGGAGTCAGGAGAACCTAAATTCAAATCTGGTCTCAGACACTTAATAATTACCTAGCTGTGTGGCCTTGGGCAAGCCACTTAACCCCATTGCCTTACCAAAAAAACCCAAAAACTAGATCTACTATAGATTTACATTATGTAACCTCATCTAGCCCTCCCTGTTGCTAGTTAATCCTACTTTAGCTTTCCTATCACCTCACTATCCCTCTTCACAGTGGCTTTTCCAAACCTTTTCATCCCTTCTCAGACCTTCCATGGCTACCCTTTCCATCACTCTCAATTGAGAACTTTGCCTCAATTTTACAGAAAAGAAATTTGAGATATTTTCTGTGAACTCCCTCTTTTCTCTTCCTCTCTGTCTCCTATCTCTCAAATGCCTCTTGTCATTCCTCCTTCACCCACTTCACATGATGAAGTGACCCCATTCCTTACCAAGGAATACACTAATAGTTATATCAACTCTTTTATTTGTTCAAATTATCCTTTTCCATCCTATTTTCTACAGATTTCCCTCTATCATCCCCACTCTCTCTCTAATTTTCACTCTTTTCCTCTCTACTAACTCATTTCCTACTGCCTCTAAATATGCACGTCTCTCCTATCCTGAAAAAACCTACTATCTTCCTATTTCTCTTCTATTCTTTGTAGCTAAACTCCATGAAAAGTCCATCCAAAAGGTCTCCAATTTCTCTCCTCTCATTTTCATTTTGAATTTCTAACAATATGACTTTTGTTCTCATCATTCTCTCCCTTTGGAAACTGTTTATTCATATTCTTTGATCACATCAATTAGAGAGCGGTGGTCCATTCGTTGTTAGCAGCTTCATGACATATTTGTAGATGATAAGCAGATTTCAAACTATGAGACCTCAGAAGCCATCTAGTCCAGCCTCCTCATTTTATAGATGAGGAAATGAAGATCTAGAGAGGCTGAATCAAAGAAGGGACCTCAAAATCATCTAATTCACCCTGTACATGATGAGAAATACCTCCACAATATTTCTGACAAATGAAATTTCAAAATATCTACAATGAGGAAAAATCTCTTACCTTTCTAGGTAGCCCATTCCACTTTGGGACAACTCTAATTGTTAATTTTCTATACATTAATTCAAGATCTGCCTTTATACAAGTTTCAACCACTGGTCCTTAGTCACAGGATTGTAGACACAGAAGGAAGCGACCTAAGAGTCTCAAAGGTTTTCTAGTTCAGTCTCCTAATTTTGCAGATTAGAAATGAACCATTTCAAAACAGTTCTAATCCTTCTTCCATATGGAAATTTTTTAAATACTTGAGTCATATATGCTAAACCTGTAAAAAAAATCTCTTCTTTAGGCCATAGATGCATGTAATAATAACATTTGTTCTTCATTTTGAAGAAGACCATGACATCAGGAAGGTTATGCCATGGCAAGCACATGAATTGAGTTTTGAGTGAGGGGGTGTTGTGCTTAGTCACCAGCCTCACTTTTTCTTTCAGAGCTATCTGGGTCCAGTGAACAGTTATTAACCAGAACTACTGGAGATGGTCCTGGATGTGAGGCAATCAGGGTTAAGTGATTTGCCCAAGGTCGCACCCAGCTAGTGAGAGTCAAGCGTCTGAGGCTAGATTCAAACTCCCAACTTCCTGAGTCCAAGGCCAGTGCTTTATCCACTATGCTACATAATTGCCCTATATGTATGTATGTATGTATGTTCTCTAGCCTAAACATTCTCAATTTCTTCAGCTTTTATCACATGGTCCACATCATCCCCCGTTTTCCCACCATTCCATTTAACCTCCATTAGGCACTTTTCAATTTATTAATGTTCATTTTAAAATATGACATTCAGAACTGTCTAAATATTCCAGATGTGGTGTGACAAGAACAATGTACAATGGGAATTGGGCTTAATGCAACCTAATATTAAATTAGCATTTTTTTTAACTGTCATGTCACTCTGCTAACTCATATTGATTTTATAGTCTACTAAAATTTCACAGAAACTGATGTCTTCTAGTCAAACAAACTAATACTGTACTGCAAAGTGCATGACTTAGGGGGAAGCTAGGTGGCATAGTTGGTAGAGCACCAGCCCTGGAGTCAGGAGGACCTGAGCTCAAATCCAGCCTCAGACACTTAATAATTATCTAACTATGTGACACTCTTTTTTTTAAAATTTTTTTTAACAAGGCAGTGGGGTTAAAGTGACTTGCCCAAGGTCACACAGCCTTTGCTATTCCTTTCATAGTACCTTTTCTTAAGAAATATGTTTTATTATTTTTATTATTTTATATAACCTAAAGTCCCCCTTTCCCTTCTAAGAGAGCCATTCCTTATATATTTAAAAAAAACAAGTTAAATATAGCAAAACAGATTAATACATTGAAAAGATCTGAAAATATCTTTTATACTCATTTCTTTCCTCTTTTTCCTACATCTCTTATTTTTTTACTATTTTATTTATTTTTTTAATATTTATTAATATTTATTTATTCTCATTTTGTACAAATGTTTTTTATACATTAATAAAATATTCTTGTTTAAGAGTAAACAAAATACCTCCTCCCCCCCAAAAAATATAGACTCGCTTGAGTGATAAAGTAAAGGGGAGAGAAAAAGATTAAAATTAAAACTAAAAAAAATAATAGTAATAATTGTAGGTATGGCCAGGTGGCACAGTGGATGGAACACCAGCCCTGAAGCCAGGAGCACCTGAGTCCATATCTGGCCCAGTACACCCAACAATCACCCAGCTGTGTGACATGCAAGCCACCCCAACCCCACTGCCCTGCAAAAGACAAAAAAAGGAAAAAAAAGACCTGAAATAATATAAAATAGTAATAATAGAAGGGGTGGCTGTGTGGCAGACAGAGCACTGGCCCTTGAGCCAGGAGCACCCGGGTCCAAATCTGGCGTCAGACACTCAATGATCACCCTGCTATGCAGCCCCAGTCAGGCCACCCAGCCCCATTTGCTCTGCAACACCCCCCCAAATAATAATAATAATAATAAATGTGCTTCAGTCTGTGTTCCAACACCATCAACTCTGTTGTGGTTGGATCACATTCTTTAGGACAAGTCCATCACAAAAGTTACTTCCATGTTTTTCCACCATTGCCATTGCTGATCACAACTCCCTCCTTTTATTTCTCCACTACCATGTACTATATTTTCTCTCTCCTTTCACTCTGACTCTGCTGTAGGGTAGCTGAGTGGCACAGCAGACAGATCCCTGGCCCTGGGGCCAAGAGGCCCCGAACCCCCATACCACCCCTTATCCAGCATCCACCTGACCCTATTGTTTTGGACAGGCCATCCAATCCCAGCCCCTTGCAAGAAGTAAAAAAAAAATGTATTATATGTGACCACTCTCCCCCCCCATGGTCCATCCTCTCCTCCATCACTCACCTCCCCCACTTCCCCCTGTCCCCCTTTCTTACTCCAGATTCTTATACCCCATTGAAGATATATGCTGTTTCCTCTCCTAGCCACCTCTGATGAGAGAGAAGATTCCCTCATTGCCCCTTGCCTTCCCCCCCTTCCATATCATTGCAATAGTTCAATGTAATAAAGAAAAATCTTATATGAAATGTCTTGGCATATTCCCCCTCTCCTTTTTCTTTCTCCCATTATATTTCCCTTTTTTCTGTTGACTCCATTTTTTACACCATATTTTACCTTCAGATTCAGCTTTCTCCTGTGCTTCATCTATAAAAGCTCCTTCTACCTGCTTTGTTAATTGAGAAGGTTCATATGAGTATTATCCGTGTCATTTTTCTATGCAGGAATACATGCAGTTCATCATCATTAAGTCCCTCATATTTTCCCCTTCTCCTCCAATCTCTATGCTTCACCTGAGTCCTGTATCTGAAGATCAAACCTTCTGTTCAGCTCTGGCCATTCCAACAGGAGCATTAGGAATTCCCCTGGTTCATTGAAAGTTCATCTTTTTCCTTGGAAGAGGACATTCAGTTTTGCTGGGTAGTTGATTCTTGGTTGCATTCTAAGCTCTTTTGCCTTCCAGTATATTATATTCCAAGACCTACGAGCTTTCAATGTAGTTGCTGCTAAGTCCTGTGAGATCCTGATTGCAGCTCCATGATATTTGAATTGTGTCCTTCTGGCTGCTTGTAATATTTTCTTTTTGACTTGGGAGTTCTAGAACTTGGCTATAATATTCCTGGGGGTTGGTTTTTTGGGATCTCTTTCTTGGGGGGATTGGTGGAGTCTCTCCATTTCTAGTTTGCCCTCTACTTCTAGGATATCAAGGCAATTTTCCTGTAGTAATTCTTTGAAAATGATGTTAAGGCTCTTTTCCTGATCATGACTTTCAGGTATTCTAATAATTTTTAAATTATCTCTTCTAAATCTGTTTTCCATATCAGTTGTTTTTTCAATGAGATGTTTCACATTTTCTTCTAATTTTTCATTCTTTTGGTTTTGAAGTATTGAGTCCTGATTTTTCATAAATTCAGCAATCTCCCTGAGTTCTATTCTTTGTCTGAAGGATTTGTTTTCCTCAGAGAGCTTTTTTATCTCTTTTTTCATCTGGTCAATTCTGCTTTTTAAAGCATTCTTTGCCTCCATAACTTTTTGAACTATTTTATCATTTGACCTAAGCTGGTTTTTAGCATGCTATTTTCTTCAGCATTTTTTTGGATTTCCTTGACTAAGCTGCTGACTTCATTTTCATGTTTTTCCTGCATCTCTCTCATTTCTTTTCCCAGTTTTTCTTCTGACTCCCTCATTTGATTTTCAAAGTCCTGTTTGAGCTCTGTCATAGCCTGAGCCCAATTTCTGTTTTTCTTGGAGTCTTTAGATGTAGGAGCTTGTGCTTCCTCATCTTCAAACTGAGTGTTTTGATCCTTCTTGATCTCACATGAAAAATATTTCTCAATGGTGTTCCTCTTTTTTTCTCACTTGCTCATTTTCCCAGCCTGAGCCTGGTTTTGGGGTGTTTCCTGAGCTTTTGGGACACTCCCACAAGGATCTCAGTGTGTGAAGCTCTGTCCTCCCTCCTGATCTGTGAAGGACCATAAGTGCCCCCCTCTGCCATGGGGCCGAGGTGGGGGGGCCCTGTTGTTCTATTTGGGGGGGCCTAGACTGCAATCAGGATCTGAATGCAGTCAGAACCCCAGCATCCTGTTCCAGGGACAGAGGACAGAGCTTGGCAGTCTCTCTCTCTGCTCCCTCCCTAGGCCCAGAGCACTCATGTCCTGGGGGGGGCTCCTGTTTACCAGCTTCTGCTTCTTTGTTTCCTGGATCTGGGCTGCCATGTTGCTCTCTGTGTGCCCTGAGGGCTGGGCTTCACGTGCTCGCTCTGGCAGAGGTCCTCCGCTGTTCCCCCAAGCTGTGCCCAGTGTTCCCCGGGGCATAGGTCAGGAAAATCCCCCCCACCCTGAGAGCCTTGGCTTCCAGTTCCCTGGGGCTGCCTCCAGGAGGCTGAAGTTCTTTCTCTGTGGCTGGCTGAGGGGTGTTCTGGCTGGCTGTCCCTCCAATCCCAGGGAGCAGAGCCTTTCTGCTCTTTTCCAGGTTACCTTAAGTAGGAGGACTGCCTCACTGGGTTCCTCTGTGGGTTCTGTCTCTAGAAAATTTAGTTAGAATCCTTAGTTTATAAGTTTTATGAGAGAGCGCCTAAGAGATGATCTTTTATTGTCGCCATCTTGGCTCCGCCCCCCTGCTTGTGAATATTTCTGTTGAAATAATCATTACTAGAATATGGCTTATATTTTTACTGTCTTATCAAGAGATAAAAACCAATGCAAACAAATTCTACAGGTTTTCTAGCATAAATGTTTTCCAAATATTCAGCATCAGCTGATCATACTTTTCTTCAAACAAGATGAGTATAATTCTCATACTTCTCAATTGATAACTTCTGCCATCTTGGGCCAATAAAATCAGTTTGTGGTTTTTTTTTGGGGGGTTGTTTTTTTTACCAATTCTAGGGTTCTCTCTTGGCTCACAGGACTAAAGTCAATGTGCTGTATTTCCATGGCCATCTGTAGATATAAATTAGATAGTAATAACTGTTTTCTCCTGCCAGATCATTTACAGTCTGATGTACCACTTGATTATGTAGTTCTAATTTCTGAAATCTTAGCGGTAAGGTACCTTCTAGGGAATGGAATTAGAGTTGATTAACTTCACTTTCTTTTTGATGGCTTGTATTATTTTTCACATTCCCTTAGTAGCCATCTGCTTTTTCCATTAGTCATTAATTGACAAATGAGTCAAAGAGGGTTAGTTTAATGAAAAAAAGGTTCATATATGTGTTTGCTATGCTGTCATGTGGAAGTCTCAAACTTTCATTTACACTTCCCTTATGTTGTGTTTCAGCAACTTAGTCCTTAGAGGGGTCTTCAATGCCTTTCTTATGATTTTGATCTCACATGACTGCTAGAACAGAAAATCTAAATTCTCAACAGTCTCAGTTTCTTCATCTATAAAATGGAACAGTGATAGTACCTAACTCCCAGGATTGTTGTGATGAGTAAAATTCTTGGTACATAGTAAGCACTATATAAATGTAAGTTGCTATTATTACTATTAAATCCACATGAATTTTTAATTTCCCAGTAGTATATGCTAAATTTATAATTGGTTAATGCTGCTTTATATTTTAGTCAAACCTCATCTCTTCTACCACTGGTCAAAAGAAGTCCATGGATTATTGTCAGGTCATACTTGAAATTTAGCTCCATACATATAGTCTTTGAAGGTTTGAGTGATAGTCCACTTCAAAGTCATCAACATTTTCCTTTCTTAATTCCATTTCTTAGCTTTCCTTGTTTACTTTGACTTACTTCAAATTCTTCAAACTCTAATGTACAATCCTCTCCTATTCACCAATGTATTAGGAAATGCTTATTTTATTTGTGGTTTGTAAAGATAAAAATCAAAATAAATAGATTGGATTTTTTAAAAGAACATTTAAATTATTTCCAAGTTGCTAGTGTCTTCCCTTCATAGATTACTTTCTATTTACTATATTTTGTATACATGTATGTATATATATATATAAATACATATCCCATATGTGCACCTAATTATTTGTATGTTGTCTACCTCCATTAGAATGTGAACACCTTGATGGCAGAGACCATATTTTTGTCTCTCTTTTTTTTTGACATTCTCACTTCACTAGTTTTGCATCTATTAGACACTTTCTTTTTTGCACAACAAGATGAGTTTAATATGGAAACAGTTCTTAAATATAAAAAGTTACATAGGAAATAATTGAAAAGAGAAAAATACTTTTCTTGTGTTTTTATAGAAGATATTATGATTGATATTTTATTTTTCCAATTACATGTCATGAAAGTTTTTCAACATTCATCCACATGCACATTTATAATTTACACAATTTTCTTTCACTGTCTATTTCTTAACCAGTATCTGGTAGTTTTGATGACTGCTATTTTATAGTATAGTTTTAGATCTGGTAGAGCTAGGCCAGCTATCTTTACATTTTTTTTAATCAGTTGCCTTTATATTTTTTATCTTTCGTTGCTCTAGATGTTTTTGGTGACCATTTTTTCTAGCTCATTAAAATAGTTATTTGGTAGTTTGATTGCTATGGCACTCAATGTTAATTTAATTTGGGTAGAATTGTCATTTTTTTATATTAGCTTGAACTAACCATGAACCAGTTATTTAGCTCTGACCATTTGTAGGAGAAGTGCTCTGTAATTGCGTCTATATAGTTTCTGGGTATGTCTTTGGAGGTAGATTCCCAAGTATTTACTGTTGCCTGCAGTTCCTTCAAATGGAATGTCTCTTTCTGTGTCTTGCTTTGGGGCTTTATTGTTTTATATAGAAATGTTAATCTATGTAGCTTTATTTTATATTCTACTACTCTGCTGAATTTGTTATTTGTTTCAAGCAGTTTTTTAGATGATTTGCTATTGTTCTCCAAGAATGCAATCATATCCTCTGCCAAAAGTGAAAACTTTGCCTCCTCATTGCCAATTCTAATTCCTTCAATTTCTTTATTGCTAAACCTAACATTTGAATTGTAATGGTGATAATGGGCATCTCTGTTTCACCCCTGATCTTACTGGAAATGCTGTTGAGAGTTTCACTTAATATTGAGCTATTATTATTGAATTGCCTACCTAGTATAAATCTTAGCTGATTGTGGTGTATTATCCTAGTAATAACTTGCTGTAATTTCTTTTCTATAGTTTTATTTAAGATTTTTGCTTCAATGTTCATTTGGAAGATTGGTCAATAATTTTTTTATCTGTTTTAACTCTTCCTGATTTAGGTATCAGCATCATATTGGTGTCATGAAACAGAACTCCTCCTACTTTTAAAAATAGTTTATGTAAAATAGGAATCAATTGTTCCTTAAATGTTTGGTAGGATTTACTTGCAAATCCATCTGGACCTGGATACTTTTTCTTAGGAAATTTTTTGATGATTTCTTCAATTTCTTTTTCTGAAATGGGGTTAAGTGTTTATTTTTTCTTCTGTTAAACTAGATAGTTTGTATTTTTGTAAATTTTCATCCATTTCACTCAAGTTACCAAATTTGTTTTCATACAGTCTGGCAAAATAGCCCTGAATTATCTCTTTAATTTCCTCCTCCTTGGTGGTGAGTTCACTTTGCACTTTTGATACTGATAATTTAGTATTTTTTCAAATCAGTTTAACTAAAGGTTTGTCTATTTTATTGATTTATTCATAAAATCAACTCTTAGTTTTTATTTATTAGATCAATGGTTTCTTTGCTTTCAATTTTATTAATCTCTCCTTTGATTTTCATAATTTCTAACTTGGTATTTAATTGAGGATCTTTAATTTATTCTCTTTGTAGCTTTTTAAATTGCATAGCTAATTCATTGATCTCCCCTTTCTATTTATATAAGCATTTAGAGATATCAATTTTCCCCTAAAAACTGCTTTGGTGGCATCCCATAAATTTTGGTAGGATGGCTCATTGTTATAATTTAGACAATAAATATTTTTTGAGTGATTATTAAACATTTTCAAGTTATGTATTGTCTAAGGAGCCTCACTGCTACTAAGTTCTAAGCTGACAAAGGCAATCAATTTTTGATAACTACCACTATCATTATACAAGAGTGCTTCCAAAATTTATAATTTATATTTAGAGGGATAAAAAGAATGGATTCAGAGCTGCTTAGTTCAATCCTGGTATATATGTGAGACAGCTGACCCAAATTTCAACAAAATAATCTCTATTTGCCCAATGATATCCAAATGACTTCATATGTTTAAATTCACCCTTCTCTTTAATTATGTATCTATGGGCAAAATTGTTTAATGGATTAGCAACAGTAACATAATTCTGCTTATGACAATGATCTCCAAAGGGGGGATGGATAAAGGAGTAGATAAAACATTAAGCTTAAAATCAAGAAGATCGGAATTTTAACTCAAGCACTTACAAGTTATGTAATTTTGAAAAAATAGTTTAATATCCCTCAACTTCAATTTCTGCATCTGTAAAATGAGAATAATAAAAGCAAGTACTTCTTAAAGCTTTTGTAAGGATCAAATGAGATAGCATATGTAAAAGGTCTTACAAATCTTCAGGTGCTACACAAATGTAATTGTAATTATTATTATTATCATCATTATTATAGTCTATCAAAGTTCTTAGATCTCATGGTTTCTATTTTAACTGAAATAATGCTTATCTAATTCTATCTTAATGAATATAAAAGTATCTAATTTTATTTAAAAACTTTATATCTTATAATTTGAGATATCAAGGCTGCTCAAACAGATTGAAACACAACATTCATTCAAATGCTTTGCTGAGTATGAGAGATATGGGTTTACATATGTTCCTGTGTGGCAAAAAAAAATAGAATAAAATTCTTATACAATTTCAGAAAGATAAATCAGGTGGGTCTAGTGCAATTTACTCATTTTACTAATGAAAAAACTGAAGCCAAGAGAAAATAAATATGTAATAATAAATGTTATTTTTATGGTCTTTGAATTTGGGGAAATACTATCTCATTTGAGCTTGTCATAATAAAAGTACACTCTGCAATTCACAGAATCAGGTGAGAAAAAGATGTTTCCAAAGACATGAAGTTATTGGAAGAGTATATAAGAGAGAGTTCCACACTTAGTCATGAGGAATCCAAAAAAGAGCTTTGCCTCAGTCACATATAGCTACAAAAAGGAGTCTACCAGGGAATCTCTTCCCACTTACCCTTCTGCTTAGGTAATTTACTAAAGTGAATGTTTTGCAAATAAAAAATGTATGGTAAATCCTATTAACTTGAGCCAAATGGGAGTCCAATACAACTCCTATAAGTCCTTATCCAGTTGAAGGGAGCAGGATGTTTCAAACAAATTCCATCCTCCTTGCTTTATAGGTTCTTTATTCAGAGAGACCAAAGGAATGCTGAGGAGATTTAGAGAGATATATACCTTTTATTGTATAGCTTTGGCAGTAAGAGACTGCTGGGTCAAGTCCATATATATTTCAGTCTGCATAGCCCAAGTTTACTTATCAGTTTTCCAAGTTCCTAGTCCCCTAGTCCACTTCTCCCCCTTGTCTAGTACACTCCATGTCAGCTTTTGCCTGTAATCTGCTCCACTTCACTCAACTCTGCTATCCACAAGCAAGCATGATCTAATATGGTCTTCCTTCTAGCCCAGACAGTTATAGGGGCCTAGAACAAAATTGGCATTATGCCAAATCTAAGACTTACATAAAGATCATCAACTATAAACAAGTTTTATATATATATAAATTACTTCCATGCCCAAATAAGGACTATATATCTGTTCTTAATTATATAACCCTTACTAAGTTAAGTGAATCTCCAAATATGAACCTTTTCTAGTCAGGCTGGACCACTTGTGATTAAGGAAGATTCATATTCATATCAAGATCAAATGACTTGCCTTACAGTGAACAATTTACTATTTTTTATGTTATCTATATTGTTATTACTAGAAGGTTAAGTGAATTATTTTCTTTAAAATTAACTCACTGAAGTGTGTGTATCTGGTGTGTGTGTGTGGGTGGTATTTGGATGTGGGAGGAGGCAAAGTATTTGTTTCTTCAATAACTGACTGAAAACTTAACTTTCTTGATATTTAAACTTTACAGAACTAATGGGGATGGGAATAAATAAGCCATGAATATAGATTTAACTTGAAATGAAATGGAGGCTAATTCTAAAATGGAGTCTTTCATATCAAGAAAGAAACCACAGGGATCCCTTCCCTTTACTTCTACAATACTCATGATATCTTTTCAAGGTACATTCTACAAATAATAGTATCCATATTTTATAGATGAGGCCTTGAAGTTGTTACTTGCCCAAGGTCACAAATCTATTAAGAATTAGACCCAATTTAAATATAGTTTTCCTGACTCCAAATTCATCATTCTATTCATTATAATATATATATATATATGTATGTATATATATATATATATATGTATATAAAGGGGTTACTTTAACCTTATTTAGGTTACTTCACATTACTAGAAACAGTTAAGTAATTAACATTCCAGAGGGATGTGATCATACACACCTGAAGGCCTTTCCCAGCTTAGACAGTTGTGACATTTCCCAGCTACCCAGAACTTCTCGTTTACCTGCCTTTGGAGATCATTTCATATTATTACAATTCATAATATACTATTCCATTTCTCAAGGCTATGCTTGGTCATAATGACAGGCTAATAAGTGCTGAAACCAAACCTCTTCAGTGTTGTTCCTGCTGCA
The DNA here is from genome assembly GCF_037893015.1 of Macrotis lagotis. Taxonomy (NCBI): domain Eukaryota; kingdom Metazoa; phylum Chordata; class Mammalia; order Peramelemorphia; family Peramelidae; genus Macrotis; species Macrotis lagotis. The sequence goes on from NC_133666.1 coordinate 176,321,968, forward strand.
CTGCCCACTGAGTTAACACACTTTTAAGTTTAATCGTTGCTATTAACATTCTCTTGAAAACTTTAGACAATCAGCAAAATGAAACACTGATTTGTAGCATTTGCCTATTTCCAAGGTAAATGCTTATACTTTATATTTGATAATTGACTTTTGCCTGATAAAAGTCATCTCCAGACACCACTCAGTCATGGTAAATTTAGTCAAATGGAAGAACAAACATTTTATAGACAAGATAGAACAAAAATTGTATCATATGACTTAGTTGTCCTTTATGACAAAAACTGAACAGAATGAGGAAAACCTCATGAATTCACAACTATTGAAAAATAGACCTACATTAAGAACATATACAAGAAAGGATAAAGTGGACTCATTTTGGAGGAGGATATGGAGAGTGGAAAAGGATCCTTTTAGTTGGAGAAAATCTTTTATTGGACAAAATGTGTGATGTGAACCTTAGTCATTTTTGGCTTAGCAATTGTTGAACTTGTAATACAAATAACAAACAAAAAACTAGACTAGTCCAAGATAAAATATTTAAATAGTGTTGTTTGCTCAGAACTAACATGAGACACTGGTTTTATTAATTAATAAAAGATTTTAATTGTCTGTGAGCAGGTACTTATTTATCCACCAGAGGATACTCAATGGAGTTAAAAGTCCAGACCTTTTTGATATACAATAACAGCAATGTTCTAGCAGACTAAAGAATCCTTAATGGTCGAGAGAATGGTTGAGAGAAGGCGCTCACACCTTCAAAAGCCTGGGCTGCTTTCCCCACCAACATGACACTGATGCTTTTAGTAAGGAAGTGGTGTTAATATTAATGCAAATAAAAAATTCTAATTTTGACTAGGATATGAAATGAGATTTGCTTAAATATTAAAACATGAAATTGTTCTATCTAGGTAATTCAAAAGTCTTTTACTTTTTTTAGATCACCCTCCTCCAAAGATAGGGTTTGGAGAGGGAGGGGAGAACAAGATTTTATTTATGTCATACTTTCTTTGTACTGGGCACCCTTCTGAGGACTTTAAAAAATTAGCTCATTTAATCCTTACATCCTCCCTATAAGATATAATGCTGTTATTATCTTTATTTGACAGTTGAGGAAACAAAAGCAAACAGAGGTTAAATGAATTGCCCAGGGATCACATAACTAGTAAGTATCTGGGACTGAATCTGACTACTGGCCCTGCCTTCTCTTCTCTGAGCCATCAGTTGCCTCCTCTCCAGGATGTACATAGATTTGGACACTCAGTAGATTTTGATCACATAATTTATTGAGTACGTCTAATGAGTAGGAAACTAGACAAAACACTACTGTGTGAAAATAATTGCCAGTGACTTTATCTTTTACCTAATTCTTCCCTGAATTGCCTTCAAACTATTGGGATGGGAAAATCCTGACCACACTCAAATGGAGTTTGGAGAAAAGGAAAGGGTGAAAGGAATTCAGTATTCATAGAATAATTTGATATCATGAACTAGGAGGACAAAGGAAAAGATAGTGTTTTTCCCACTTCACCAGTCCACAAATACACGAATTAGCTGCTGAATCTTGGTTGAGAGCAGGGAAATACTAATGTTAGTTCTGACTTTTGCTGCTCAGTTCAATCACTAAAAGTTCTAGTTGCAAGAGCAGGGAACCAGAACAAATAAGGGAAAAAATGGGGACATAAGTTACAATGTCTTTTAATCCTACTGTGTGACCCCCCCGCTTTGCTTCACAGAAAATTCAGGACAAGCTACCTTCAAGTGTGCCACCAGATTTGCCTGCATCAGACTGGGGCCCATACTATTTGGTGTTAGTCAGTAGGATTGAATCAGAGTAACCTCACAGCTGACCTTGCGGTTGAAGTGGTGATTTGGAGAAAGAGAGCTTTAGGTTATTGGAGAGGGGGATATCAGAGTCTGACACCCTGGGGCCACTTCTCTTTTGGCAGCATATAGAGAGATCATTTTCTCTGTGGGATGTCTAAGCTACAGGCAAGCTCAATTCCCCTAGAAAGTTTTATCATTTCTAATCTGTTTATCTTCCTCTGTGAATCCTTTTTGGGGCCCTTAGGATTACCACAGAAATGAGCAGGGCTATAGCAGATAGTTTCTGCATGTGTACCCTTCACTCTCTGTCTTTCCCCTTTCTGTAGTTTCTCCTTTTTCTTTTTCTTTTTTTATTGACATCCTCCCCAAATACTATCTTTTGACCTTCTGACTATTGGAGCTCTCTTATCTTATTCTAATCTATTGGTCTTGTACTTTTTCTAGTCCTTCTTCCCCATTAAATCTTACAAGCTCTGGTAACAGCAGCATCTGCTTCCCATAGACAGGTTAGTTTTCTTCTTAAAGGCAGTAGGACCTTTTTCAGGACTTAATTCTTCCAGAGAACTAAGACTTGAACCATTGGCATAACTTCTTAGTTGCCTGAGTATAAAAGCCAGTGCATGGGAACATGGGTGCTACTCAGATTTTATAAATGTTCCACTGTCATGAATGAAATAATGAAACACTTTTGAAGTATTTATTGCATGCTAAGTACTAAGGAAACACAGGACAGTTCTTGCTATCAAGAAGTCCACATTCTAATAATGTTAATAATGCCTCTTATTTAATATCATTTTTACATTGATAAAATCTTACCAGTCTTTGATGATAAATCATCCAATAGTACCAAGGATTTTGGTAGAAAGAACTTTCTTTTCTAGATATCCAGTAGCCCTGCCAGGCTACATCTCCAGGGGTTACTTCTTAGAATGACGACTAAAGTCTTGGGCTGGAAACATTTCTATTCCCAAAGCTCTTGGGTTCAAGATCCTGAGCTGTTTCTATTAGGATCAGAGGAGAGATAGTGGTCAAAGTGGGCAATGCCAGTGGTCAAAGGTGTGGTGATAATTTGACTTTCCTGGCACATATCACTTCCTGTCTCTTCCTCAGAGTAACTTACTGCTTCATGTAGACTGGGTTGCTTGTCCTATGTGAGGCAGTTGATGTGAAGGCATAGGTTCTGATGACTATGCCCATTTATAAGGACAGTGATCTGTTCAACTCTGATTATGCCAATTATAGGTGACCCTCCGAGAAAATATTGAGATACTGAAGGAAGATGGGCATTCCTCATTAGGGTGCTATATGTATAGATTTGCTAGGGTTTATTGAGTTTTGGGAGGGGTAGGAAATTTACTTATTATACTGGTACTTGGCAGCAACAGAACAGAATGGTGGATTCCAGCAACTGTCCTCAGGCTAGCCCAGGTATTTTGTAGAAAAAAGAACAAAGAAGGAAATTCCAGGGATGGCACATATTCATGTGTGAGTTTTCCCATGGGATAGTTAGAGTCTCTTTTTACTGTTTACCTTCATTCAAGGTAGAAGTCATAGGGGCAACTAGATGGTACAGTGGATAGACTGTGAGACCTGGAGTCAGGAAGACTTCCCTGAGTGAAAAATTTGACCTCAGACAGCTATATGAACCCAGGCAAATCACTTAACCCTGTTTGCCTCAGTTCTTCATCTGAAAAATGAACTGGAGAAGGAAATGTCAAACCACCCAACATTTTTACCAAGAAAACCCCAAGTGGGGTCATGAAAAGTCAGACATGACTGAAAAATTACTCATCATCAACAACAAAGGAGTCAAGAGGTCATGTTCTCACATGCTGAATCCTTCCCTAGAAGGGGCAATTGGTTAAGACGATTGGTCCATTCTCTACAGGAATTGATTTCCCAGATGCTGACTTTGAGTGCAGTTATGAAAGCCAACATAACTTTCTGAGTACTGGCATACTTTGTTTTATTGTGCCTTACTTTATTATGTCTTTTATAAATTGAAGGTTTGTGGCAACTCTGCATTGAGCAAGTTTATCAGTACCATTATTGTAACAACATGTGTTCATATTGTGTCACTGTGTCAAAATTTCAAACTTTTTCATTATAATTATATCTATTTTGGTGATTTGTGATCATTAATCTTTGATGGTACTGTTGTAATTGTTTTAGGGATATAATCAAATCTAGAAACCTGAAACCCTGTGGTCACTTCTTTCTGATAGTATATGGAGAGCTCATCTTTTCAAAGGCTCATCCAATGAGTTTAGTCTGATAGGTGCCGAAACACCCATGGAGGACATGGACAAAGGGAGAACATTTTGACTCTCACTGATGGTAATAGGAATGCTAGATAGCTATTTTAAGAAAAATGAAAATGAAATGTCTACTGACATTTAACAAATAAAAAAAACATGGGCTATATCTAGAAGGCAGAAAGAAAATTCATGAACTTAAGAAAAACAAATGTGAAAAGTGAAATACTTTCAAGGGCAACACTGTTACCACTTTACATTTGAGATACACTTTGAACCACCCTTGGTATCACCTATCACATGAATTGAGATTCAGTCAAATGTAGAGAGGTAAAACCTGGGATTTCTGATATTCATTCTTTTCCATATTTTGTCATCTTTAGTATTTTACTAACCAGTTGTGGGATATGGATGTAATGGAACTTTATTTTTCCCCTTAGATGTGTCACAAGAGATGAAGTCAGAGGAACCTGGTTGGAACTGGTGCAAACTGAAGAGGGCAGAACTAGAACAATTTATAAAATAATTACAATAATATTAAGAAAAACAGGGGCAGCTAGGTGGTGCAGTAGATAGACCACCAGCCCTATAGTCAGGAGGACCTGAATTCAAATCCAGATTCAGACACTTACTAATTACCTAACTGTGTGACCTTGGGCAAGTCACTTAACCCCATTGTGTTACCAAAAAATGAAAAGAAAAGAAAAACATACAAAAAGAAAGAACAAAACAAACATGAAAGACTTAAAAATTATGTGACCAATCATAATTCTAGAAAGAGATGCAGAATGATCTATATTTAAAGAACAGAAAATGTGTGGACTTGTTTGTAGGACTATACTTAATTGACACAAGGAATGCTTGTATTTGGAGAAGAGTGTAGCAAGGAACCTGGAAAGCTATGGTGATTAAAAAAAAGGAAACGAGCTTCAATATATAAAACTAAGCAGAAGAGGAAGAAGGACCTTCTGAAGGAAATTTATATATATACATATATATATATATATAATATGTAAAATACTTACATATATAAATTTATATATAGATATGAAGATTAGAAGTATCATGTAAAATTTGAAACACAAAAATATCCCGAGCTATTTATTTGTGGAGATTAAAGGATTCAGATAAAGTCCTCTTTTATGTTCTCTGAATTGGGATATGTGTTGATTTATGTCAAGTTCATAATAATTAAAGGCAAAATACTAATAGAAAATTACTTTGACAGATGTATGTAGGATGACTTGGAGTGGGGAGAGACTTGAGAAGAGAGACTAATTAAAAAGCTATAATGATAATTCATATGGAGGGAAAGAAAGGGAATTCACATAAAATAACCTCAATGTTTTTTGATGAAGTATGAGGTCAGGCTCTTTCCTCACTGCTCTAGCCCATTCTTCACTTGGCTATCAAATTAATCTTCCTCAAGTACAGGTCTGACCATGTCACCCCTAACCTTTTACTTATTAAATTCCAGCGACTTCTTATTCCCTCCAGCATCAAATATAAAATCCTCTCTGCTTAGCTTTTAAAACCCTTCATAAGTTGGCTCTTATGCCTTATTCACTTTCACTTACTCAGGTGATCAAATGATACCAGACTCCTTGATGCTCCTCACACAAGATTCTATATACAGTCATTTATCTTCCTGGATGATTATTTTCCATTTACTCTGTATATTTCTCGTGTCTACATACTTATTTCATTTTGTTTCCCACATTAGACTATGAACTCCTTGTGACTGAGTAGTTTTTATTTTGTCTTAATTTTTAACTGTTCTTTATATCCTCAATACTTAACAAAGTGCCAGACACATAATAGGGGCTTTTGAAGTAAGTATTAAAGAAAGAGTTGTACATGATTTGAGAGTAGAAGAGGAAGTATGAGAGATATAAGGAGAAAAGATGAATGGCCCAGAGAACAAAGAGAGGAGGATTGTTTTTCTGAGGTGAAGACCCAGTAGAGATTAGATTACATAATATAATAATTAATTAATAAATAGAAGAAACAATCTGAACAGTAAGATTTATTAGCAAAACAGGTATAATAGACAGGTCTTTTGGACTCTCCAGATAATCCAAAGAACCATATATTCTGTTTTGCTAGTAAGTCTACTGCTCAGTTTCCTCAGTAATTAATTAACCACTACAATGATATAAATTTATAATGAAGTTGATTTTATGACTTCCTCTGGCTCTGTTCATCAAATATGAATAGGAATAAAGGAGTGATGAAAATAATTCAAGGTTGGAGATTGGAAAAATGCAGTAGAGGTTAGACCAAGTAAACAAGGGATTGCTGAACAGAAGATATCATAGAATTCAACTGGTTCATCTAGGGATCAGACTTGGGTAGGGAGGCCTGACAGGCATAACTTGAGCAAGGGTGATGGTGTAAGAGGTATAGTGATTGGGGATTATAGTGAAGATAAACAATAGTATTAGGAATAGAAAGACATAGTGAGGGGGGAAGATTATGACTAGATAAAGGAATGTGGGAGTTCCTAAACATGGAAATTGATATAGTTCATAATAAACTAATTTTAAAATATTATCACCTAAAGAAAGGGTTTGACTGATTTCAAGTAAGAGGGCAAGAGCAAAATAGAAACTTTCAATCTTTTCCAGTCATTAGTCATTTAGTGAAGGAAAAGACATAGGAAATGGGAAAAAATGAGGAGGAAGGAAAAACAGTGATGGAAGACTGAAGGATTTCTGATAGAAGAAAGTAAGAGTATTGTAATGTGGCATGACCCTAGGATTATCCCCTCTGCTGCTTAAAAATTCTCAATGGGTAATCATTGCCCATTGAAGTCTAAATGCCTTATGCTGTCATTCAAGGACATTATAAAGATTCATTACAAGGTATGCTATGTGAGATAGATAAGCATTTATTAAGTCTCTACTACGTGCTTTACAAATATTATTTCATGTGAACCTTATAACAACCTGGGAAATAGGTGCTAAAAAAGGTGACAGTGTCTGACTTCTAACAAACTTTGTTCAATCAATTGATAGATTCTTCAGGTTGTATCCTTGAAAATTATATATATATATATATATATATATATATATATATATATATATATATATACATATATATACACATATATATCACTTCATGTATTTTTTGAATAACCATTTAAACAATAGACAAAAGAAAAGGCAATATAGATTTCAAGAAGGGTTTAGGATTTCTTTATCTGTTTAAATGATCTGATTTTTCCCCCTCCTCCTACCCAGCTAACATAATCATCTTTTTTTTTTAGATTTTTCAAGGCAATGGGGTTAAGTGGCTTGCCCAAGGCCACATGGCTAGGTAATCATTAAGTATCGGAGGTCAAATTTGAACCCAGGTACTTCTGACTCCAAGGCTGGTGCTCTATCACCTATGCCACCTAGCCACCCTGCCAACTAACATAATCATCTTAAAGATTGTTTTGATTTTCAATCAGAAGTACCAGAGAAACTTCATATGTATGTGTGATCTACATATACACTAGACACACAGACACACACACACACACACACACACACACAATATTAGTGGATACTGCTAATATAGCCTTGAGAAGATTATGCTTCCATTTTAATTGATTACAAAGCTGAAAAGCATTTTTGGAGTTACACTAAACCCATGGATGTCATCTACTAAATCAACAATCTTTAACCTCAGGTATTCTGAACAATTCATCCAAGTGTAGGAAGAAGGTAATTGATTATGTAAGAAGCAAGGTCTTAAAATGTGGTAGACCATAAATCTTGTATTTTGTCATGCCTGGTTGAATTGTGTACTTCAAATTTACATGTCTGAAAACATCCAGGGACTCTTGAACAGTCAGGGTAGAACTTCTTGGTAGTGGGGTAGCCCACCATTTCCATAATGTGAAGGTAACTGAAATTGACTTTTAAATTACACATAAGACTGAATTTTGCCTATTAGATAGCAAATATAGCCTATAGTCAGGAAGGCCAGGAATTAAGCCCTGCTTCTGATTCACATAAGCCGTGTGATCATGGACAAATCACTTAACCTTGAAGTTCCTCTAGATTATAAGACTATAGTTACTGATGAATTGATAACATATATATATATATATATCAGTAGAGAGAGTTTCTACACTGAGATTCCTCATGTCTATGAAATCACAGGTCCAGATCAAATATTGTTATTTTATTTTTTAATTCATGTGAAGATAATTTTCAATGTTCATCTTTTTTGTAAACTTTTGAGTTCCATGTTTTTTACCTCCCTTTCCACCTCCCCTCAAGACAACTAGTAATCTGATATCTGATATGATATATATGTACAATCAAACACATGTACTTTTAAAATTTTTCTTAAAACATTAATCAAAAAAGTAGAATTATAAATTTATTACTTTTAAAATGACTTTTTATAGAGGTCATAAGATGAAAGATTTTTTAAAAAATTATAGTCATTCTTATTAGATTCTCTGAAGTGTTTATGCATAAAGAGAGACAAGTGATTCATTCCAAAGATAAGAGATTTGGGGGGAATACTGAACTAATTTTTTTTGAAAAATCTATTTCTTTGGAGCTGTTCAGAGAAATAGCACTCTTGAATGCCTCTGTGTATAGAACATTATACAGCCTGTTTTACAATCACTTATCCTGCATATATTTATTTCAAAAGGTGGAATCTATGATCATGAAAGCTGAAAAGACAAGTATTAGAAAAAGATCAACAAGGGAGCTGCTGGTTTTTGTTTCCATCAACAGGTATTCTGAAGTATCCAATGAACGTGCTAAGTGCTACATTCAAATGGAGCAGACATTAATAACAACAAATATTGTTCTCTTTTGGGAAACCCTAATGGTCTCAAGGTCTTAAAATGGAAACAGGATCTATGTCCCAGTCAGATGTGTTTGCCTCACTTTGCTAAATTTAACCTCTGGATTTAAGCTACGTATCAGTTTCTCTGAAAATACTCTTGTAAATGTTCAGATGGATAAAAATGCAAACGTCCTTGAAATGTTAGTGTTTTATCACATATACAAAATTTAAAATTTTCTCCCATTGTGAAATGACTGATCTTTGTAAATCTTTATGATCCTTACCCCAGATGCACACACACACACATATTTACCTATACAAATAGTGAGGATGGTAGAAAGGAGAGATTAATGCAGAATTGGGCATGAATTTCCACAAAGGCAAAGGTAATGACAAATGTCTTGTAATGCTTTTATTTATGCAAAAGATTTTTTTATGCACATAGTTCTATGCCAGCCAAACCACAAAGAAAGCCATAATGTTAAGAAAAAAATATATATCTTTTAAAACAATTATCTAGTTGGAAATAAATAATAAGTATTTGGTGTTGTGGTCCAGAAGTTCAGAAGAAAGACTATCACTGGGGGCAGCTAGGTGACACAGTGGATAGAGCACCGGCCCTGGAGTCAGGAGTACCTGAGTTCAAATCTGGCCTCAGACACTTAATAATTACCTAGCTGTGTGGCCTTGGGCAAGCCACTTAACCCCATTTGCCTGGCAAAAACAACAAAAAAAGAAAGACTATCACTGGAAAATGCCTGAGAGTTAGCTTTCTAAATATAATAAATGAGTTGTGTTTGTGTGTGTGTGTGTGTGTGTGTGTGTGTGTGTGAGAGTGAGAGAGAGAGAGAGAGAGAGAGAGAGAGAGAGAGAGAGACAGAAAACCATAAGGGCTGGCTTAGTTCAGCCACATGGCATAAAAGGCATATGGTTCTCCACTGGACCCAGGCTAGGACCACATCATGGCCTAAGAAAGAAGGAACCATCATTGCAAGGCAAAGGTAGAGTCAAGAAGAAGCAAAAAGGGGTGGCACTTCTCTTTTGTTTTTTTTTTTTAATTGATATTTTATTTTTCCAGTTATATGTTAAAAAAGTTTTTCAACATTTATCCATATGCATATGCATATTTTTAAGTTACATAATTTTCTTCCATCCTCCCTTCCCACCCCACCCCTCCTAGAAGCAAGCAGTCAGGTGAATATTGTACATACACATTTCTGTTAAACATGTTTACATATTAGTCATTTTTGGTATGAGGAATTAGGATTAAGGGAAAAGTAAGAAAACCATGGAGTAGGAAAGAAATACATAAGAGAAATTCTTTAAAAACTGAATGTAGGGGCAGCTAGGTGATGCAGTGGATAAAGCACCGACCTTGGAATCAGGAATACCTGAACTCAAATCTGGCCTCACACATTTAATAATTACCTAGTTGTGTGGCCTTGGGCAAGCCACTTAACCCCACTGCCTTGAAAAATCTAAAAAAAAAAAGTGAATGTAGTGTTCATCAGATTTTGAAGGGTTTTTTTTTTGTTTTGCTTTTCTTCTCCTGGAGATAGCATGGTCCATAGTCTGTCTAATAGGGTTGTACTAGTTCTCTGAACTGCTGAGAGGAGCTGCATCCATCAGTGTTGATCAATAATTTAAAATGTTGTAGTTAATGTGTTGAATGTTCTCTTGGTTCTGTTTGGAAACCTCATAACAAAGGGTTAAGAAGTGAATGAGAAGAGAGGAAGAGTAGACAATTAGTGAAGAAAATTACTTTCTAGGTTTTCTATGAAAGAGGGGAAAATATGGGGTACTAGCTAGACAGGATGGAAGAATGAAATGACTTGAAATTCCAGAATTGAAGGATATTAGGCTGTTTTTCATAAATATACATACATATATATATGTTTATATATATGAATATCTTATTAAATGAAATTAAAAACATCTCTCAAACTTTATCTCACAATTTAGAGAGAATCATGGGGATAAAAGATTGTAAGGAATTTGATGTCTCTGATTCTGTACAGAAAAATTTAGTTCCTAAAGTGTATTAACAGACCTTTAACTATATTTTTAAAGTAGCAATTATCATGAATATTTTATTGCTTTAAAATAATAACAAAATTAATAAAAAAGTAAATTAAATCAATAGAATGAACTAGTTAAACAAGGACTTATTACATAATGATAATAACTGATGGTTCAATAAATTAAAAAATGTAAATATTTTGGGGAAATTATAATTTTTTATAAGAACTTCTAGAAAACTAGAAACAGTTTGGCAGAAATCAATTTTAGAACAACTTCTTATGCCATTTACCATAATTAACTTTAAATGGATCCTCAACTAAAATATAGAAAGTCATATAAAAAAATAGAGGAGTACAGAAGAAAGTACATGTTACTGGGGGAAGCTCTTTAACCAAACAAATGCTAGAGATCAGTATAAAAGGGGAAAAATGGACATTTTTAATTATATAAAATTAAAAATCTTTGTTCTAAACAAAATTAATGAAGATATAATAAGGAGAAAAACTTTCAAGTAAGAAATCTTTTTTTAAGTATCACTCAAAAAGTATACATACAGTAAAAATAAGGAATTAACACAATCATAACACAATAGTTACTCCACAAAGTGGTTTAAAGGATGTGAACAATGGTTTAATTTTTTTAAAGAAATCTATAGATAACCATACAAAAACATTAAATCACTAATGGTAAGAGAAATGCAAAATTTCAGGTTTTACTAAAAATTAGCAAAGATGACAAACAATAGGAATAGTCAAGGTTGAAAGAACAATGGGAAATGTGCTTACTAAATTGCATTAGTGGAAATATGAATTAGTTTAAATATTCTACCTAGGGGTGGCTAGGTGCTGTAGTGGATAAAGCACTGGCCCTGGAGTCAGGAATACCTGGGTTCAAATATGGTCTCAGACACTTAATAATTACCTAGCTGTGTGGCCTTGGGCAAGCCACTTAACCCCGTTTGCCTTACAAAAACCTAAAAAAAAAAAAAATTCTACCTAACAGTTTGAAAATATCAAAGAAGAATGAACCCAAGAGGTTGAAGACAAATATAAAAATCCTATGTATGATAAAATAGTTATAGCAATATTTTCCTTGGTGCTATTAAATGTGTGTGTGTGTGTGTGTGTGTGTGTGTGTGTGTGTGTGTGTGTGTGTGTGTGTGTGTGTGTGTGTGTGTGTGTGTGTGTGTGTGAGTAATGGGTGACTATTGATAAAGGACTGAAAAATTGTTTGGAATGTGAATTTAGTCTAATATTCCTCTGTTGTAAGAACTAGACATATTAAAAAACTCAAAGAATCATGGGAAGATTTACATGAATTGAAGTAGAGTGAAATTAATAGAATAAGGAAAACAATAAACATAATTACTACAGTGTGTAAATCACTAAAAAAGTCAGTGATGGTCTAATAGATTGGCTAAAGAATAATAACTTTTCATCAAAGAGTTGTGGAAGAAAGAATTGTATTCTCTTGTCAGACAAAATCACTGCAGCTGGTCTTTTTAATTAACTATTTTTTTCTTTGCTACAAGGGAAGAATTTGGTTTTGAAAAGGGGAAGAAGAAAGGGTGTCATTTCCATAACTGATACTAAAAACTAAAAGCAATAAAAGCAATAAAGTAAAATTAAAGAGAACTGATTTTAAAAATAAATAATAGTTAGTTGACGAGTTTGGACAGGTTTGAAAAAAATCCCAGAGAAGCTTGAAACCAGTTTTTAGTATATAGAAATGTTCCTGGTTTGGGGTACATAATAAAATAATTTTTTAAAATGTACAACATTTACTATTCTATATTTCTCCACTCTCTTTCCAGTGCCATGAATAGTGATGAACTAAAAGATGAAACTACAGTAACAAAAACTTGTCAATTTGATATTTTATGAAAATATGAAAAGAAATAGACTTAGAGCTAGCTCCTGGCTTATCCACAAAGAGGAAAATCTTAATAAAATCCTAGTTTAAGCTTTTTTCCTAGTAAGTGGTACCTCCTATCTGTTCTCTTAAAAAGAGGCAAGGGGGCAGCAAAAGCCAGCAGATTCAAATAGAGCTCCAGGTAACTAATTGCCAGAGCTGCAAACTCTCTCATAAAAGCTCTTGAAAGTCCTGATTGTAGCAGCCAGCACCTTTGGTCCATATTTCACTACAAATCTTGGTGTTATTATCTCTGAGCCAGAGAAGCCCGAAAAACCTGGAAACTCACATTCAGCTGGTCTTCATTCTTTCTTTGAGCTGGGTTGTATCTTGGTAGTAAAGATAGAACAAGATGTGTTGGGTATGATCACCATTCCTTTATCTTATTCTGAACATGAGTGGTTGAAGGATGAGTTAGAGGGAGGAAAAACAAAAACAAAATCCAGGTCTAGTTATGCAATGAATTGAAACTTAAGTGAATTGAAACCATGACAATATTAATTATTAAAAAAATTCTTTCTTGATTCTTTTTCTTTAAACATAATAAAGTGGAAAGAGAAAGAAGGAAAGAAACAAGCATTTATTCATCAATTAGTAAATGCCAGTAATTGTACTGTTTTGCAAATATTTATTCCTCACAACTCTCTGAGATGAATACTATTACTATTATTCCTACTTTATAGTTAAGAAAACAGACAGAAGTTGTGACTTGTTCACACAACTGTTAAATGTTTGAAACCAAATTTGAACTCAGACTTTCTTTACAACTCAAGCACTCTGTCTACTGTACTATCTAGATGATGTATAGCTAGAGAAATAGGGTAGTGATCAAGAAATAGCCTTGGGAGTCCAAAAACATAAGTGGGTTCTGAAATGCTTCTACATAGTGGTTATGTAATCTTAGGTAAGTCACTTGTCATTAAACTCCCCCAGATAACCCTCTGATGCTAAACGATTTCAAGTACAAGAATTTTTATCAGAAGCTTTTCATGTCAATCAAATTTCAGATCTAGTTAAAAGAAAAATTTTTATATATTATTTCTCCTCAAAAACTTCATAGACATCTCTCATAATAAAGAAGTATAGTAAAAGAAACTGGTATGATTTCATCACTAGTCCCTGGGAATTGAGTTGAACTGAGTTAAGTTCCAGTGTTATCCTTTTGAAAAATTATTCTCTTCGGGGCGGCTAGGTGGCGCAGTGGGTAAAGCACTGGCCCTGAAGTCAGGAGTACCTGGGTCCAAATCTGGTCTCAGACTCTTAATAATTACCTAGCTGTGTGGCCTTGGGCAAGCCACTTAACCCCATTTGCCTTGCAAAAACCTAAAAAAAAAAAAAGAATTATTCTCTTCCTTCTGCTTACTTTGCTCTGCATCTGTTCGTGCAAATCTTCCCCAGTTTTCTGAACATCTTCATTTTCATCTTTTCTCTTGGAAAATATTAATATTTTCATATTTATTTACTATAGTTTCATCATGTAGTAAAAAAAAGGATTATTAGATCACAAAAGGGGGGGGAAGAAATGAGAAGAAAACCTATTCCAAAGTAAAAAAAAATACTATATGTATTCACATTCTGAACTAGGGAATAGGAAATAAAAAAAAGGTTTATAAGTTTTTCAGTAACGAATCCTTCCTTGTTAAGGTTACAAGGAAATAAAATACAAGTACGATACTTAACATATTTTCAGAGGTTTTATGACATAAAAAAGCTACCTTTAAACAAGATTTAGTAGAAGGAGCAGAATAAACTGCATATTATCTCAGCCAGGGATTGGTATTCTTACCTATAGTCATGAAGACATCTGATTCACCTCACACAAAGGCTTCTCTCTCTCTCTGTCTCTCTCTGTCTCTCTCTTTCTCTCTCTCTCTCTCTGGCTTTTCTGTGTCTTTGCATGTCTGTCTCTTCCTATCTGCTAAAATTGTCTGACTTGTAGAAGTGGACGAGAGGTGGTACTCTTCTAATCACATTGAAGGTATGAGATGGACCAAACTGAACACTGATCTTGGTACTCTGATTGCATTTTCTGCTTCCTGAGCATAGGTGATTGAACAGAACTAAGATATGAACATTTACATCTTTGGATCCAGAATGGGAAGTTCCCAGGTAGTATTGGCTACACTTTAGGAAGAACCTGGTACTCTAGTGCTGCTTAGAGATGACTCTTCTAAGTCCAACCCTTGACTTGCCCAAGACATTAAATTTGAAGGATTTTTTTGGGCAGTGCACAGAGTTAGAATCTGACTTCTGACCTAATTATTTCACTGAAACTGTTCTCTGCAAAGTTACTAATAATGTCAGTTACCAAATCTAATGAATGGCAATTCTCATTCTCCTTTGACCTCTCTGCAGTCTTTCACATTGTTGATCATTCCTCTCTGATACTCTCTCTTTCCTAGGTTTTCAGGACACTACTGTATCCTATTTATCTTCAAACCTATCTGATGCCCTCCTTTAATGAATCTTCTTCCAGATCATGCCCTCCAGTTGTAAATGTCCTTCAGGATAAACTGTAAATGCCCCTCAAGATTCTATCTTGAGCCCTCTTCTCTTCCCTTGCTAATATCAGTTTCCATGGATTTAATTACTGTCTCTGTGTCAGTGATTCTCAAATCTACCTTTCTTGCCCCAATCTAATTTCCTAGCTCCAACTGCCTTTCAAACATCTGTCCATTAGACATCTTATACTCAGTATGCCCAAAATAGAATTCAGTATCTTATCCTTCTCCCTAACCTCCCCTTACCCCTTACAGCTTTCCTCTTACTGTAGAAGGCAATACTACCATCCACCAAGTCCCTCCAGGATTCCTCACTATCTCTCACCCGCTCCTTCAATCTGTCCGCTAAACCTGCTTATTTTATCTCTGCAACATCTAAATAATCCTTTCTCTCCTTCGACATTGTTCTAGTACAGGTCTTCATTCCTTAATTACTGCAATAGTCTGTTGATGGATCTGTCTACTGCAATTCTCTACTTTTAATCTATTCTCCATTTAGTGACTAAGGAGATCTTTTACTAAAGGGCAGATTTCACCCACCTAGTCAATAAACTTCAGTGTCTTCCTATTACCTCAAGGAGCAATTAAAAAATTCTCTATTTGACATTTAAGACCCTTCATAACCTAGACCCCCTCCTACCTTTCCAGGCTTCTTACACCTTACTATCTATCATAAACTCTCCCATCCAATGACACTGGTCTTGTAGCTGCTTCACAAAGGACACTCCTCTCATCTCCTAGAATTTTCTCTGTCTATGCCTTGAATGCTTTCTCGTTCATTCTAATTATCTATCTCCCTGGTTTCCTTTAAGTTCCAACTAAAATACCATCTTCTACAGAAAACTTTCATCAAACCAAGTGCTTTCCCCCTTTTTAATCATTCCCTATTTATTTTGTATATATCTTGCTTGGTATATATTTGTTTGCATCTTGCTTCCTTCATTAGATGGTATGCTCCTTGAGGACAGAGACTGGGGTGTTTTTATTTTTTTGCCTCTTTTTGTAACTTTAGCACTTAACCTAGTACATAGCAGGCACTTAATAAATGTTTATTGACTCATTGATTGATATTTTGATGTCATAAGTATCAAATTGGGAGAGTGTAACAAGTTATGTTTTCACTACTGCTTGTTTATGTTCTTGTAAATATATACATATGAATCATTTCTTTTAGAGGAAATAAATAGCTGTTTAATATCTGATATATATTATACAAATTTTTCCATTTCCTCATTTTGTGAAGACCCTCAATATGAGCTGTACCCAACTTATTCTAGAAATGCTGTGTGGATGTAAAGAGTCATATAAGCTGTTTTTTGAGACTTGAAGTCCTATATAAATGAAAGTCATTGTTATTAATGCTTACATTTTAAGCTCTTACTTTGGGAAGGGAATCACATTTTCTATGTATTTTTTTGTATACTATAATGTCTTTAACACATTATATACATGACTGCTCCTCATTTTTTTAAAGGAATGAATCATTGTCACATCAAAAAGTTACTCATTATCTAGTACTTTCCCCTATTGTCTAAAACAAGAGAGTACTTAACTTTCTTTGATAGTTCAGACTGTTTCCTTAACACCTTATTTTCATGGAAAGAAGCACTGTAAGGGAAATAATCTGTACTGAAGCAAAGAGGAAACACAAAAACAGCAGATTTAACATCTTCCTGGATCTATGGAGGACAATGATGTTTCAAAGATGACTGACTGGTTAGTGGCCCACTTGGCAAAAATAGTTTTTTTTTTTCAGAAAAGGGATGGATTTGGGGGGAGAAAGAGAATATCATTTTGTAGATCTTGAGTCTGAGATGCCAAGATGATGAAACATTTAGAATTCAATATTCATATTAATCCAATTTTTTTCCAGTTCTATATTAGGTGATATACCTTAGCATTTTCACTTGTGGCAAAGTCTTTCTCTCTGGATGATACCAAAGTTTAGACCTAATCTCTATACCATTTAGTCACCTCAGAGGAAAATTAGGAAGAGGACTGAAACTTGTCCATTTCCCAGATTTCTATAGTTGGATATTCCCTTCTGCCTTTCCTCCACTCCTTACCCCTGCAGTATTAATATCCATTTCCCTGAGAGATCTTATTCAGTTTGGTTGATAAAATTGAATGAAAGAAAGTATAATATACATAAATAAATCTGTTGTACTCCAGCCTCTGACTATTCCATGCAGGAATGCAGGCTATAATTCCTATACACTTGCCCTTCTGGTGCAAATCTTGATCACGTCCTCCAATAAATATCTCATTGAATCTTACTCAGTATGTTTGGGATGCTCTCCTTTTGCAGAGATACCAATGTAGTATATGGGTTATCCATTGGTTATCTGATTCTCTTGCCATGTGACTAGACCATCTTTTTTTGTTCAAATATGCTTTTATTTTTTTTTCAAATATTTTTTGATGATGCTCAGTGTTGCTATGTGTGGCCTTGGATAAGTCATTTAATCTCTCTGAACCTAAATTTGCTTATCTGTAAAACAAATTATCCTTGATGATTTCCAACACAGTTAGATGGTGGAGGGTACAGAAAGTTAGGTCTGGAATTAAGTTGACATGGGGTGATTCTGGGCATGTTATTTAACTTCTGGGATAATAACACCTATCTCCCAGGGTTGTCATGATAAGAGATAATGAAAATGCTTGTACAATGCTTAGCATATTTCTTGGCATGCTGTAGGCACTTAAATACTTTTTCTTTCTTAGGGGAGCATTTACAAAGAAATCTATGATTCTGTGTACATCTCAGAACCTCAGTTTCCTTATCTGTAATAGACAATATTTGTGCTAAATGCTTTACAAAATCTGTAAAAAGACAATACTTGTGCTAAATGCTTTACAAAACAAAATAGAAGGGGGCAGATAAGTGACAACAGTGGATAGAGCACCAGCCCTGGAGTGAGGAGGACCTGAATTCAAATTCAACCTCAGGCACTTAATAATTACCTAGCTGTGTGACCTTGGGCAAGTCACTTAACCCTATTGCCTTGCCAAAAAAAACTAAAAAAAAAGCAATATAGAAATGAACTATTAAAAGAGGAACAAACTTTCTCCCCCTTGTCAATAATTTCAAATAACTGCATGTTTGAAATCAAAACTAGATTTAAGATTTTCTTCCGAATACCTTTAGGAAAGAGGAAGGTAACAATGAATTTATTTGATGGAAGAAGAACAAAAGAGGATATAAGTAGAAATGTCCAGAATGGTCACATACATGGCAACCATTTGACTACATTCTGAGGTAAATCAGTAGTGTGTTCTAGGGAGGTCCAACATAGTTGATACAGATTTCTTCTTAATTATTTCCCTTACCCTCTTCTTGCCCTATGTTGTTGCTCATGTAGTGTGCATGAACTTGGGGCAACAAATACCTAGTTTGTTAGATTATGCCACAGTTAACTAAGTGGACAATAAAATGGGTTAACAGAATTGGAAGTAAACAATATTTGTAATAAAAAATTCTGAAAAAAAACCCAGCTTGTAATTGTTGAAGAGAAACTCAGAGGAGGAGAGAGCTCTTATTTAGCTATTCTCCTCACAACTGCAGATAGATTGGATACTTAGCCTGGCAACTAATCTAAGGGTAGATATACTTTTGTTCACATTTCATTTATATTGTTTTAATGAATGTTTATGTTGCATGAGAAGTAACTTTTGTTTCATACAATGAATACCTCTATTTTATGTTTAAGACCTTTCACATCCTGCCTTCAGTCCACTGTACATTTCTAAGCTTATTTAGCATCATTTCCTTCATGTATGAGAACCCAATAAATATTTATTTATTCACCACCTGCTATGGCAAGGAATAACACTAATTTCTGTTGTTATAAAGACAAAATAAAAAATTGCTTTTGCACTGTGAAAAGGGCTTCCCAAAATGAGGAGATGTCTTCATTGAGTTTTGACTTGTTGGAAATAAATATGGAAATATGTTAACCTTCCCAGAGTTTGTCCCAACCAGGGACAAATGTTTTAAGAAGGAGCAAAACAGAATTAGGTTAACATTACTTTTACTGATATTTCTCTAGGTTGTGGACTTTGCCAGCATGTATAGGGTGGTCTCGTTAGAGAGGATACCCAAAATGGAGATCCACTGTTGTCCTTGAAACCCTTTGTCTATCAGAAGGTGTGATCCAAACCACTACTTCTGACTTATCCAATTAAAGAAGAGTATACCCCTCTCCCTACAATGTAGGCTGGGATGGGGGCAAGGTGGGAGGAGGTAGAAGGAGGTATAAGGAATTGACATCAGGGAATGGCATATTTGATGTTTATTTTCTTTTTTCTTTTTAAAATTTTTTTTATTTATTTAAGGTAATGGGGTTACGTGACTTGCCCAAGGTCATACAGTTAAGCAATTATTAAGTGCTGAAGCTGAATTTGAATTCAGGTTCAGGACCAGGGCCAGGGCTCTATCCATCCACCTTGTTGTCCCCTGTCCTTTATTTCCAAGGTAGACCATAACATCAGGTAGGTGATGCCATGATAAGCATGTGAATTAGATTTGAGTGGGGGGGGGGTGCTGTGCTAAGTCACCAGCCTCAGTTTCTCCTCCAGAACCATTTGGGTCCAGTGGCCAGATATGAAACAGGATGACTGAAGATGGGCCTGGATGTGGGGTAGTCAGGGTTAAGTGACTTTCCCAAGTAATGAAACTAGAAAGAATCAAGTGTCAGCCTGACTCCAAGGCCAAGGCTCTATACACTATGTCACCTAGCTAAAAGTCCTTCAGAGTAAAGCAGAGCCTGATGAACTCTTCTTGGTGGGATTAAGATCAAACCTTTGCTCTGTTTTACAATTAAGGGAGCACCCTATGTAATTGCTGGAAAGATGTAATTACTTCAGTGTCTTGGTTGGAACTCAATGATAAAAACTCTGTTCTCTAATTTGATCTAAACAAAAGGAGGCTTTATGTAAAAGGTGAATTTCTGATCACTTGTATTACAGAAATAAAGTTTTAAATATATAGAGATATATGTACACATATACACATATATGTATATACTTATACATAATACATGCAGAAATAGAAATATATACATTATCTAGATATGTGTGTATAAATTGTATGTATATATGTATATATTTATATACATATATATATAAAATATGTGTGTGTATGTGTGTGTGTGTGTGTGCATGTGTGTATTTCCCTGTTCACAGCCCTAAGGAGTTTACATTATTATAGAGGACACAACCTATAAACAGAAAAGTCCAGGATGTGCTAAAATTCTTAGGGCAGATTTAAGCTAATCATGTAATAAGTTGTATAACCCTGTGTGTGTGTGTGTGTGTGTGTGTGTGTGTGTGTGTGTGTGTGTGTGTACACACACAAAGTTTTTGGGTAAGGAAAAGCATTGACAAATGGTAAAATAGAAACATCCTTCCATAGGACATGAATTGAGTGATCTTTGAAGGAAATGGGGAAATTAAGGTGAGGGAGTGCCTTTGGCTATGGAGGATAGCCTATGAAAAGGCATAGTAGCAGAAGATTGAGAGTTAAGTGAACAGTAAGAAGGTCCTCAGTAGACAAGAGTAACTGAAGGGAAATTATTTGAAATAAGTCTCAAAAGATAGGCTCAAACCAGATTTTGATGGGCTATTGAATTCATTTTAAGTATTAATATACTCTTATTGTATCTTTTATGCTATTTAAATTAGTAATAAGACAATATTTCAAATATTTTCCCTGTGGGAATTCCTTCCACTAATGTAGCTTCAACAATTGAATTCTTTTCAATAATGATAAGTAGGTAAGTCTTAGAGAAATGCTTAACTTTAGAGAAATTAACTTCTCCCACAGTTGAGCAGATGGTGAAAGTCAGAGGTCAGATGTGAACAATTTTCTTGATTCCAAGTCTAGGACTCAAGGTATTTAGTGATCATAGATATTTTTGTACATAAAAGACCTTTTCCTCTTTCATTGATTATGTTCAGGTATAGGCATAGCAGTGGAATCAAAGGGCATGAATTATTAAGTACCATTTTGTATATAATTTCAAATTGCTTTCCAGAATGTTTATACCCTTTCACAGGTTCACCAACAGTGCATTAATGTGCTTATTATCTCACAGTCTCCCTTCCATCTTTTCTCTTTTTCCCTTTTTATCATCTCTGCCACTCTGTTGGGTATAAGGTAGAATCTCAGGATTGCTTTAATTTGCATTTCTCTAATTAGTTATTTGGGTCACTCCCCCCCCTCCCAATGTGACAATATAACCTACATTTTTTGCCTTAAGAACTATCTGTTCATATCCTTAGATAATTTATTTATAAATTCAGGAATTACTAGCTCTTCTAATAAATTTGAATCACTTCCTTATATCCAATGGAGATGATACGTTTATCAGAGAAATATGTCCCAAAGTTTCCTATCCTCCTCACAGTTTATTTTTTCCTTTTCCTCTTCACTTATGGGGCACATATTAAACTTAAAATTCATGATATTAGATATTAATAACAGATGACATTTATATAGTACCTTAAGAATTAAATAATGCTTTATGTACATTATTTCATCTTTTTAATAGACCTGAGACAGGTATAGCAGATATTAATCCTTTTCTTATAGAATAGGAAACTGAAGCTTAAGGTGTTTTTGTCCATGGTCAAGAAACTTATAAAAGAAGTAGGATTTAAAGCTTTCTTCTGATTACATTCAGTGCTTTGCATTATTCCCTGTTGCATTAATTTGTGGGCTGTATATTGGATTTTAAAAAGTGGTATAATCAACTGTCACTGGAATTGTATTCACTTTCAAAACAGAATTTCTTAATATTAATTACATACTTTCTACTAAAAACAGATGCATTTTGAAAATATAAACTATATTTTCTAGCTCAAACACTATGTAAGAAACTTCTCTTTCTTCTTCCTCCTCCTTCTTCTTTCTTCTTGCATGGATTAGGGAGAATCTTTGGGTGTTTTTAGCTCTATCTGAAAATAGATCATTTTAGTCAAAGTCAGAAAATGAGTAATATTTGCTCAGAAGGGGTAGCCAAATGGCACAGGGTGTACCTGAGTGCAAATCTAACCTAGTCAGGAGTACCTGAGATCAAATGTGACCTTAGACATTTAATAGGATATGCAATCAGATATTTAAATTTGAATCCTGCCTCAGATACTCCTGGACTATGTGATCCTGGGCATTGTAACCCTTTTGTGCCTGAGTTTCCTCATCTGTAAAATGGGAATTATAATAACACTTACCTTCCTGGCTTGTTGGAAAGATCAGGTAAATTAATATATGCAAAGTATTTTGCAAACCATAAAGGACTCTATGAGTAATAGTTATTATTATTTAAAATAATTTTGAGTTATTTTGTGTTTTTACTTCATCTAACTATAGCCTAGTGCTTCCCCTTCTGATTCTCAGAGAGCCATCCCACATAAGCAAGAATATTTTTTAAAGAATAAGGGGCAGTTAGGTGACCCTAGAGACAGAAAGTCCTGAGTTCAAATACAACCTTAGATACTTAATAATTACCTAGTTGTGTGACCTTGGGCAAGCCACTTAACCCCCTTGCCTTGCAAAAAAAACAAAGATCAGGAAAAAAATCAACAAAATTGGTTAGTATGATGAATAAATCTGAAAATATACACAGTATTGTACTCCCTCAGACTTGAAGGGAGGGAATACTCATAATTCCTTCTTATTCTTTGTTATGTTGCAGTCTTCCCTTTAGTAATTTTGAACATCACAGTCTCCCACTCCTATTTTTCTGTGTCTCCATTCCATTAAGGCATCCTCCACTTTGCTTTAGGAAAAACACTGATCCTGTTGAAGGGGGATGAACACTTTCTACTTGGAAGCACATGGCAAAATCTACGAGAATATATTTATTTAGATACCTGTCAGGCTGGGCAAAATCTGCAGAATGGGGAAAAGGAGATTCTTTTCTTTTCAATTTCCTATAATGTCAAATCAATGGATTAATTTATTCATACATTTTGCATGAATTTATTGTCTTAGGACAAGGATATTGTTCCCTTCCTGCAGACCTTGGAGTGTTCCAGATTTTGTCAGGTGACATTTCCTATAGAAAGTGTTTCTAGATACTCCTAATTTTTAAAGGTCTTTTCCTGTTACAGTTAACTGGTATTATTACTTATCTGTGTGCAATTGTATTCACATAATCCCCAGAAGAATGCAAGCTCCTATGTAGTAGGGATTATTTTCACCTTTGTCTTTTTATCTTATGTTGACCTGAAATATCAGTGAAGGTACTTCCAGGTGAAGAAACTCCCCCTCTAAATTCCAACTGGGCAATGAACCCCTGGAGATAAAAGCTAATTAGGTTAGGCAGTGTGGCAAACTAGAAGGTATGAGGAGACCATAGAATAGGAAGACAGTTCAGTGGGTTTGAATACTGATTATTTTATCTCTTCATCAAAACAATATTTGTTAAATACTGATAACTAGAGCTAAAGAGAAAAAGAAAAATCACTATCCCTATCCTTTCTGAACTTACATCCTAAAGGAGAAGACAGCATATAAATAATTACATACATATAAGATATATGCAGAATAGAGGGTGGAAAGTAAATTTCAAAGGGAAAGGTACTGACAGTTGTGGGGAATGGAGAACTGATCTGGAAAAGGTTTTGTTTTTTTTTTAAAGAGGGCCCCATTTGGTTGAATCTTGAAGGAGGGCAGAGAAACTGAGATGAAGATGGAAAGAATATTCCAGAATGGGGGACAGCCAGTGTAAAGAAATGTAGATGAGAGATTGAGTGTCATGGACAAATAGACAACTGTATGCAGAGTTATAAAAAAATATAGGAAGTAGAGAAGGAAATGGCAAACCGCTTTGCATCTTTGTTAAGAAAATCACAAAAGAGTCAGTCTTATCTGAACAACACAGTGCAGGAAGGTAGGACATATCAGATTAGGAAGAGCTCCAAGCTCTAAATAAAGGACCTCATATTGGATCCTGGAAGTAACTGGGAGCAACGAGGATTTATTAAGTAAGGGCTAGTGTAGGAACAATATAAGAATATTATATTATAATATGTAACAATGTAGACTATAGCTTAGGAAAATCCCTGTCAGCTGTGAGTGAGTTGGAATGGAATGGGGAGAATTGAGAAAAAAGAGAATGATGAAAGGGTTACTGAAATTGTCTAGGTGGAAAAATGAGGACTTGTAGTAGGATAGTGCTTGTGTGAGTAAAGAAAATGGAATATATAAGGAGAGATGTTGTGAAGGCAGAAATGAAAAGATTTGGTAACAGATGGCATTTGGAGTGAGAGAAAAGAATTGAGGATGACACTGAGGCTGACAGTCATTGTCAGTGGAGGTACCCTTAATAATAGTTGATGTTATTTATTCTTTGTTCTTTATGACGACCATAACATCACGTAATAATAACTAGCAATTTTCTAACAACTTTCATTGCATTGTACTAGGTACTTCATGAATATTATCTTGATTAATTTTCATAACCAGCTTGGGAAGTAGGAGAATATTATTTACATTTTATAAATGAGAAATAGAGGCAATCATAAGTTAAGTGACCCAATAATAAGTATCTGAGCTTGGATTTGAATTCAAAACTACACAACTTCAGAACCAATCAATGCACAACTTCAGGCTCAATCAATGCTTTAATCACTGCACCAGCTAACCAGCAAAATTAGAGAAAGCAGAGAAGATAGAATTTGGGGGGAAAAGATAATCAGTTCTTTTTTAATTTATTGAATTTAAAATTCATATTGGACATGATATTGTTTTTTTACCTGTAAAAGGAATTTGACTAAATCAAAAGTTCTTCACCTCATTTATCTAGATAAATTTTAGGAAGTCCCCAAACTTGGGTGGGGAAAAAATACCTATACCTAAAATTTAGCATTTAATTCAATTATCTTTTTTAACATTATTCCTGGGAGGGTTTTATTTATTTATTAGACTGCAAAAGGGGGTACATGATAAGAATCCCTAGATCTCTTAGGTTCTTTTAAATTGCAAATCTATGATCTTAAAGAGTATTATCTTTATCTTATAATCAAGGAAAATGAGAATCCAAGCTTTTAAGTAACAAACTGGGGGACTTGAAGCTAAATCCTATCATCCCAAATTCAGAATATTTTTTTCTCCCACTCCACAGGAAGGACAATGTCACATAATGAACTGAGGTACTGAGAATCTTTCTTAGGTGCCCTGTGTTGATTGTGGGCAAGTTACTTAAAACTCTCAAAGCTTTTCCTCTTTAGTAAAATGGGCACAATACTTGTATTCCCTGCTTCAAAGCATTTTGTTAACCAAAAAAAAAAAAAGAAAAGTTCAAACTTTTTAAAGCTACGGATATGTGGGTTATTGGTTTCACACCATACTTTTGGTGCTAGACTTATTTTTATTTTAATCTGTCTCAAGTGTGAACCTTTGTACTCTCTGACATGTCCCATATCTAACCATAAGGTTTAAAGGAGAGGTCTTTTTCAAATACATTATGATTTACTGAAAAGAAAAATAAACTATTCATTTACTACTTCAGTATGACTGAACAAAATAATAATTTATTATTTATAATAAGTTTCAAGCTTTTCCACTCAAAATCACAACATATCAAAATGAAAGTACTGTCTCTCAGGGGTGTCTTATTCCTTGTTAAGGCAAAGGATAAAAAGGCAAATCCCCCAAAGTCAAAGGAAGGTGCTTCTTGTTTGATAAAACATTTTTCCATTCATCTCCACTTCATCTCCAAGAAGAAGTCTTCTGCAGAACTATCCATTGCAGGAGTAAACAAGGAAAGGGAAGAAGAAAACACAGGGTATGTTGTAATCTTGATCCTTTAGAATGTAAACTGATAAATTCTTCTTTCAAATCTGAAAAAAATCATTCGGAGAGTAGATGAGATAAAATTGTTAAGTTCTTAGTTTAAAAGGAAACAGAATATGAAATGTTTTCAGCAGACTATGAAATGAGAATTCCTTTACCCCTTCCTCTAGAAGCTAAGATTATCACCTGGAGAATCCAAATGAAAGACTATTCTCTGAGGGAAAAGGTGTGAATGGAGAACAGGTAGGATCATTTCAGAAGCAACTGACAGTATTCACTGAAAAGACCCCTGACTATGAGAATCTCACCATAGTCAAAGTAAATACAGCACCTAGACAAAGACAAGTCTACTGGGGAAAGAAAGTCTACTGGTTCTTTATCCATGGGGGTGGGAAGGGAAAAGTCAAGAGGGTAGATCAGAGACTTGACTTCCTCCTTCATATTAACCACAGGGACAACAGGAAGAAGCACATTATGCAAACCTGAGAAGAAGAAAGCCAGCAGTTTGCAAGGAGAAGCCAAGGTGGGTGGTTCCTTGGATAACAATATTCTTTTCACTTGAGATAAAGGTAATGAGATTACTGTGGGGCTGTGAGGGAGAAAAAAGTGTTGTTTCATTGGCTTGAGAGACTTAACAAGTCACATTCCTCCCCCTCTTAACAAGAGAGAAAATCCAGATATAGAATGGGGGGGGGGGGGGCTTACTCCAGGTCACTGAACCATCAGTGACACAGTTATCCACAGGAATAAAGAATGTTTTCAGAGAGTATTTATCTCCCCAAAGTTCAAAGTGAGGCCATGAATAAATTCAATATGCATTCCTTTAAGGAGGGCAGTTGTATAAAGCCAAGTAATTCTGAGCTATCTTTTTCTAAAGGGAGGACCGAAAAGTAAAGAGGTGGGTACTAGCTGTCCTATTCCAAAGAACCAGGGATCACCTGCCAGCCTTGCCAAAACAAATCACATATTTTCTGCCATGTTGACCATGGCTACAAGAAGACAATATAAGAATACAAAAGTCCAGGTATTTTATTAGATGCTCCAAAGTCTAGGTAATTCATTAGATGCTGCTATATTATTACAGGTAATTCCCACTATGGACCCTGACTGAAATTGTAGCACGTTGGTCTCTAGAGTAGAATGAGGTAAGGGACAATGAAACTATCTCATACATATAAAATTTCTGACTGGCAATCCTTATTTTTATTTGCAAAGAATAAAGCAGATGAATACTGGCACAGGTATTAGCCACTTTTTTTTGTTGTTTTTTGCAAGGCAATGAGATTAAGTGACTTGTCCAGGGTTACACAGCTAGATAATTATTAAGTGTCTGAAGTCAAATTTGAGCTCAGGTCCTCTTGTCTCCAGGGCAGGTGCTCTATCCACTGTGCCACTTAGCTGCCCAACCACCTATTTTTAAGATAGTTAAGTTGAGGAAAGATACTATTATACCAAATTTCTTCTGGGCCAGGATTTAGGAGAATATTTGCCAGAAATCAAAAGAAGTGATATGAAACCACAAGGAATCAATCATCATTTCTGCCAATAAGTTTGAAAAAAATGAGTCAATCAACTAAAAAAGCATTTATTAAGACCAGTTATATACTAAACACTGTGCTAAATGATTTCTAAATATTATCTTGTTTGATCCTCACAACAATTCTGGGAGGTTGTTGTTTTTACCCCATTTTACTGTTAAGTAAACTGAGGCAGGAGTTAAGTGCTGGGCCCAGGGTCTCACAGTTAGTAGAGGTCTGAGGTTGCATTTGAATTCAGGACATCCTGACTCAGGGACGGCTAGGTGTCTCAGTGGATAGAGAATTAGAGAATCGTCCCTGAAGTCAGTTCCTGAAGTCAGGAATACCAGAGTTCAAATCTGGCCTCAGACACTTAATTATTTAGCTGTGTGGCCTTGGGCAAGCCACTTAACCCTATTGCCTCACAAAAAAAAAAAAGAGAGAGAGAGAAGAAAAGGACATCCTGACTCCAGAGCACTTTCTACTATGCCACCAGTTGTCTCAGACATGAGGTTAACTGGGACTGACTCTATTCGCTACATTGTGTTGCCAGCAAATGTAAAGGAGTTGTAAGTGTTGTAAATATGTACAGCATGTATATATTAACATATCTAGAAATTAGATAATTAATAGATAATTTGGAAGTGTAGTCTCTAGCAGTGGGAGAGATCAGAAAAGGCTTTATATAAAAAGTGATACTGAAACTGAGTTTTCAAGGAAGCCAAGGATTCTAAAAGGCAGAGAGGAGGAATTAACATTCCAGGCAGTGGGGTCTGTCAGTACAAAGGTAAATCAAAAGGAGATAGGATGCTACATGTGAGGGTAAATAAGGCCAGTTTAACTGGAATGTGGTCCATGTAAAAGAGAGTTGTAATTAGAATTTCCCACGGACAGAAAGACAGGCTGGGTTGTGAAGAAGTTTAAATACCAAAAAAGAAAAAAAAAATTGATCTTACTAAATGAAAATTACCAGACTGGTATTTTGTATATATAAGATTGTCTCATTATCTCTTGCCTCATTCTACTATAGCATCCATGCTGCTTATATTTTGACATTTAAACCACTGGAAACCATTTAAACCATAGAAAACTACTATAGTAAGGCAATGACATGGTCAAATCTGTATTTAAAGAAAATCAATTCGGTAGTTATTTGATGGATTGAAATAGGGAGAGATTCTAGACAAGGAGACAGAACAGAAAACAACTGCAGTATTCTAGGTGAGAGATCATGAATCTCTAAATTAAAAATGAGTCAAGTGGAGATATATACAAAAAATAATAATAGTTAACTTTACATAATGCTTACAATATTATATGCTAAGCAATTTACAATTATTATCTCATTTGATCCTTATAACATGGGGAAGTAGATGCTATAATTATCCTCATTTTACTGATGAGAAAACTGAACAAAGACCTTAAGTGATTTACCCAGGCTAATATAGCTAGTAAATGTCAGAGGCCAGATTTGACTCCAAGCCCAGAGTTCTATCCAATTTACCACCTAGTTGCCTCAGTATTTAGAAATGGAAAGGACAAGACTTGGCAACTGACTGAATACCTGGGTGAGGAAGTAAAGCATGACTCTGAGACTTTGAGCCTGGTGATTCAGACTATTATGGTGCCCTCAGTGGAATAGGGAAGTTTGGAAAAGGAATAAATGTTGTGTTTAAGATATCCAATTTCAGGTATCTAATAGATAACTGATGGTTACAACTGGAGCTCAGAATACAAAGAGTCACCAGCATAGAAATAGTAATTGATCTCATAAGAGTAAATATGGTCAACAAGAAAGCATAAAAAGAAGAAAAAAAATCCAGGTTAGTGTCTTAGGATATGTTCATAGTTAGGGGTATGATATGGATGAGGATCCCGCAAAAGAGACTGAGGAGTGTTCAAGCAGGATTCTAGATTTATGAAGTTAAAGAGACCTCAGATGTTGTCTAGTCCAGGGGTCAGCAAACTATAGCCAGTTCAGCTATTTTTATATTGCTCATGTTTAAAAAATGTAAAAACCATAATGAAATTAGATACAAAAGTAAGGGGAAGACCAGGTTTGGTCTGTGAGTGATAGTTTGCCAACACTTGAGAAAAAGAAGGTCAATAAATTGACTCAAGCACAGCATGGTAAGCAAGTTGGTCAAATCCAAGTCCTCTGAGTCCTAGTCCCCTGATTCTTTTCCACTGTCATGCTGTGTTTTTAGAATCTAGATTAAATTGTTTGCTCATGACCTCATAGTTCCTAAATACCAGGTTATGATCTTATATCCTCTTATCTCCAATGTCAGTATTTTACTATGTTATATTTCATAGCTCTACAAATTTCAGTTTAGATTCAAGCACTTAAATATATGGAATAGAGGAATTATATTTTCATACTTTTTCATACATACATATTACAAATCATTTGTGATTGTGATATGATGATGATAATATATTAAAATGTTAATAAAGTATTAATAAAAATACTTTCTTCACAAGACATTGAGGAGTAAATTGGTCAACTCTTATTCTGTCCATTTTCAAAATAAGTAAATTAACTGGAGCTTCAAAGTTGTTACTTATTCAAAGCCACACATAAATGACAGGGTTAAGGAAAAAACACATCATAACATTGACTCTAGAGTTCAGAGTATATCTAGTTTTTAATGTAGCTCCTTTAAGAGCAACTATGTGGCACAGTGAGTACTGGGCCTGGAGTGGGGAAGACTCATGTTCCTGAGTTCAAATCTGGCTTCAGACACTTATTAGTTATGTTACTACTCTGGACAAGTTGCTTAATCTGGTTTGCCTCAGTTTTCTCAGCTGTAAAATGAGCTAGAGATTCCAGTATCTTTGCTAAGAAAACCCCATATGGGATCATGAAGAGTCAGATACTATATTAAAATGATTCAAAAACAAGGTTTGCAAGACACTTTATGAATACTATCCCATTTAATCCTTACAAAAACCCTGGGTTGTAAATATTAATATTAGTTCCAATTTATAAATGAGGAAACTTAATCAAACAGTAGTTAAGTGACTTGTTTAGGATCATTCAGCTAAGTTGAGCTAGATTTGAACTCAGATCTTTCTAGCTCCAAATCCAAGCTTTATCCCTAGCTGCTTCTGACCTCTGTGATCTTAGACAAATTGCTTAACTTCCTTTAACCTCAGTTTTCACATCTGTAAAATGATGAGGTTGGACTACATACCCTCTGAGGTCCATTCTATATCTAGATCTCTGATGTTATCCTTGAATTCAAACCTTCTAACTTTATGTCCATGGCTCTTTTCTTTCCTTTATCCTGTGCTTGCCTCTCTTTATTGGCAAATGCTATAGTTGTCTGTTCCAAGGGAGACTGCTAGTGTCCATGATGTAAAAAAAAAAAGAGCCAGACTTGAATCAAGATAGTCTGATGCATAATCCAGCATGCTCTGCTCTTTGTTATTATGCAAAAATTAATTTTGAGGAATTCAGAGAAACATGGGATGAGATTTGAATGAATTTATAGACTGAAGAGAGTAGAATCAAGAAAATGATATTTACAATGATCAATGTAAAGGTGACACAAAATTAAAGATATTAGCACTCAGATCAGTATAAACATTTTTTTGGCAAGGCAATGGGGTTAAGTGGCTTGCCCAAGGTCACACAGCTAGGTGATTATTAAGGGTCTGAATCCAGCTTTGAACTCAGGTCCTCCTGACTCCAGGGTAAGTGCTCTATCCACTGTGCCACCTAGCTACCCCTATAATGTTTATTCTTGCTTGCAGAGACCCAACCCCAAAATAGACCTTTCTTCTTTGGATAGAAGAGAGATAGTAACATGGTCAATGTCTAAATTTCCTGAACTGTAATTTGTTTTTTGGTACAGGGAAAAATCCTGTGGGAGGATAAGAGGAATATTGGGAAGGGATGGCAGTGGCCTTGGGCAAGTCACTTGACCCCGATTACCTTGCAAAAAGGGGGAAAAAATAATGATCAGTAAGATATCAGAAAAGAAAAATGATGAAAAGTGGTATGTTCTATTAGCATTACACATCTCAGTGACCTTTGTTAGCTCATAATATGATGACTCCTTCAATTCTCAAGAAATGCACACCTTACCATTAATTGTAGAGGAGGAGAATATCCTCATTATGAACAGTAGTGCATAGTAAAGTACAAAGTAGTGATTCAATCTCTGATTTGTTAATATATGAAAGCTCCTACCAAAGCAGGTCTGTATTTTTCCTACAAATCAGTCTTCAGAGGATTGAATACCCTAAGTAGAACACTGAAATATTAAGTGACTTCCATTGCCAGTGTATGAGGTAGAGATCTGTTCTCTACAATCTACACCATACTATTTCTCAATATTATATTATGTACTTTAATTTTTGTTGTTGTTGTTATTCAATAGTTTCAGTCATATTTGACTCTTTGTGACCCCATATGGAGTTTTCTTTGCAAATGTACTGGAGTGGTTTGCCATTTCCTTTTCCAGCTCATTTTACAGATGAGGAGATTAAAACAAAACAGGGTTAAGTGACTTGCCCAGATTCACACAGCTAGGAAATATCTGTGGTCTGATTTGATCTCAGGAAGCTGAGTCTTCCTCAGTACAGGCCCAGTATTCTGTTTACTGTATTAACTTTTAATTCTTTAGCAAGGCAAATATTTAACATGCACTTCTTTTCTTTTTTTTTCTTTTTTAGGTTTTTGCAAGGCAAATGGGGTTAAGTGGCTCGCCCAAGGCCACACAGCTAGGTGATTATTAAGTGTCTGAGACTGGATTTGAACCCAGGTACTCCTGACTCCAAGGCGGGTACTTTAGCCACTACACCACCTAGCCGCCCCAATGCACTTATTTTCAATGTCAAAATATTTAGTATTTAGAGTATCTCTTCAGTGATCTCAATTTGAGGATGTTTGAGGCAGAATTGTGGCATTGTAGCAGGGGACAGTGGAAAGAACTTTGGCTCTGGAGTCAATGAACTTATGTTCAAATCCCACTTCTGATGTAAGTCCCTTAAACTCTGTATGGTAGCTGGCCTATCAGGTCCTTTTCAACTGGAGATGTTTGATTTAACTATTCTATTATTTCTTTTTAGTGACCCCCCCCCCCCCAAGTATATCTCTACGCAATGCACCTGAAACAGGTAGAGTCTATATGTTATACATAGGAAAGAATGATGGAATTAGAATCAGGAGAAAACTGACTTCAGATCTTGCTTCCCACAATTATTAGGTATATGATCATGGTCCAGTTCTTCAACTTCTCTAAACTTCAGTTTTAATAGCTGCAAAAATGGGAATCACACATATTTAGTTTATTTGATAAATTGAAATAAAAAATGTTCAGCCTCCTATTTGCATAGATTCGTTAGTCTCTTAGCCCAAGAACTAAGGACTTAACAAGTCTAAGTATGGTTTTAACACTCCCCATATTGATAATTGTGTGTAGGTATCACTTTACAAATATAGTACTTCTTACCACATTTGTTGAATGACGGGTCTCTGAAACAGTGAAGCTTTCCATAGATACATCTACAAAGGTAGCAGTCCTTATAGACCCAGTCTCCATGGGCAAAGACACCACAGTTACTGTGAATGACAAAGTCAGGGATTTGTTCAGGGACAGAAAAATCCAGTTCCTCTTTAGATGAAAAGACATAGATTCCATTCCTACCTTTTTCGCTCATCATGTTCACAGTGTCGCCCAACAAAGTACATTGGACAGACACAAAAACTGCCCAGGATACAGGTCCCTCCATTTTGACAGCAGTGTTTGATACCTGTGAGGATGCAGACACCAGTGATCCTTCATAGCAAATAAGCACACTTCCAAATTCCTTCACCCCAACTCTCACCCACACCTTCCCTTTTCTCCCCTTCTAAGTTGCTAAGGGATCTGAAAGATGTCTTATTTTATTGTCCTGAAAGGCAATAAAATTAGCTGCCTGTTAACAGTGTTTGCTCAGTTAAGCCTAGTTTGTTTACATAGGGATTAAAAACAAACTACTAGGGACCCTAGCTAGTTAAAAAAGAGAATACTGACAATTCAAAAGGGAAAACATTGAGTCTTCAACATCTATTTAAAAAAGCAAAACAAAACAAAACAAAAAAACTAGCTGTTATTTCAATTCCTACTATAATCATTAAACAAAAGAATTTCCTAGCAGAGACCACACAAGTATTTTAATTGGTCAAACCTATTAGGGAAAAAAAAGGGAGAGAGGGTTCCCCTCACTCCATCAGTTTGAAGTTTATAACTGATTACAGCAGAATCTCTCACTTGAAAGTCTGTGATAAGCAGAGCCGGAATTTGCCATTATCTTTCTTTTAGTTGTTTGTTTTAATTACATTTTAATCACAGGGACTACCCTGGCAGGCTGAAAATATCCATTTAAAAGCAAATGACAAGTTTTGTTCAGGAATTGGTAAAGTCATTTAAAAAAAAAGTATGTAGAATAATTAAGGCTATAGTTTGGGTAAAGTTTCCCATAAGAACTCCTTTTTTGTCTTTCTGTGATAAATGTATTTGAACTCTTTCCACTGGCTCTACCATTTCCTCTTAAAACAGACCCAAAAAGTTCTTTTGTTGCACAGTTTCTTACCATCTCTAAATCCAACAAAAGGTATTAATGGTCCTGAATGCAGCTGTTTTGGGTTCTCCAAACTCCGGTTCAGGTCCCTGATGATATTCAAAGTAGTTTGGTGATTTGGAGGCTGCTGCTTTTGGACTGCTGTATTGTTGTGTTCTTCCCCATTCTCTTTTAGTTTCTCTTTTTGACCAAAACCTTTTTTTGAAAAAAGTCAGAGAAATGAGGTAGTGATGACAAGTAAAAGTAAATATTTTAAAGATGTATAATAAAAACCATAAGAGAAGTTTGCTTACCATTTCCCAAGTGGATGAACTGTATGACCAAAGTGATGGCAAAAAGAAGCCTGAAAATAAAACAAACTTTCTTTTAAAAGAAAGACTTTTAAAACGGTGAAATAAATGACAAAGTAACAATTTTCACTTTGTAAAATCTATTTTTCACTGACAATATATTTAGGCCACTTGATCATTTGAAGCTTACTAATGTTGAATTATCTAAAAAATTCATGAAAAGTTTATGAGTAGGGAGAAAAAAATGCATTTTTATTAACTAGGAGGAAGATTCACTGCTTATTTTTTAGCATCCTTAAGGTCTCTATAACATCTGTCCTTACCCGACATGATATGTCCAGGCCATTTTCAAGGCCATAGATAGGAAGGGTGTGATTCTCTTCTTCTGCCTCTGCTTCCCCTTCTCTTTTCAGGTAGTTAACTTTGAATTTAAGTTTTCAAGGTGAAGTTTCCAAAGAGTTCCCACCCTCAAGTTCTTATTGAAGGTAAAGGTATCTTCAGTACTCCAGACTGTGAGGCTATGTATCCAGAAACAGCCAGAAGCCCTAAGAAATTTTCTTCTTTCTTCTTAAAAAGACAAAAGTCCGATCATCCCTAGGTCTGCATTTTTTCAGCTCATTAAATGAGATACTGAGTCTGACAGGCAGTCATCTCTCTCACTGTTCATCTCCCTCCCCCCTAAAGAACACAAAGCTTACCGGAGGTGGGGCAAATAGCTCATAGGCCTATCCATGTTTAGCTTTTTTTCACACAT
Source organism: Macrotis lagotis (assembly GCF_037893015.1). Classification (NCBI taxonomy): domain Eukaryota; kingdom Metazoa; phylum Chordata; class Mammalia; order Peramelemorphia; family Peramelidae; genus Macrotis; species Macrotis lagotis. The sequence goes on from NC_133666.1 coordinate 176,357,210, forward strand.
AGTATTTAGAAGTCCGACAACACTAAGCAATACTAAATTCTTTATTTAAAAAGAAAAGTAAAAGTTGCCAAGGAAAAATTTAAACATATGGTATCACTGTTAGATGATACAAAGCAATACTAAATTCTTTGTTTAAAAAAAGTAAAAACTGGCCATGGAAAAATTTAAATATAACAAATCAGACAGCATTAACAAATACTAAGTTCTTTTTATTAAAAAGAAAGGAAAAGCTGGCAAAGAAAATTCTTAAACACTCTGTATTAATAAGTCAAAAAAACACTAAACAATATTAACTTATAAAAAGGAAAACTGGCAATATGAATATTCTTAAAAACAAATACATACACTGGAAAGAAGCAATCTGATAAGGGAAGAAATTGAAATTAGATTCAGTCCAGCCACTTAGCTTCATTTCTTAGATATCAGTTTCCTCATTTGCAAAATGATGACAATATGTGAATTAACTTAATTTTCATTAGAGTGAGGAACATGCATTGCTAATTCTAAAGGGTTGTATAAATGTGAACTTTTTAAATTTCACCCCCAAAATAATAGAGATGAAATAATAATTAGAATTTATTATAAAAATGTAGAAGAATGATTGATAGTTATATTTTACACTGACAAATACTTTTTTGTGGGTTTAATTTTTTTTCTAAAAACTATAATAAAAGGAAAGAAAGTGTCACTTCAAGCAATAAAAAACTGCTATTTTTAAGCTTTATGTGTGGGCACACAGTTTTGTATTAATAATTTTTTTAAAAAAATCACACACCTTTTGAACTTCCCATCAACATCACTAAAATAAGACTTGTGAGTTTGTTTAGTGTTATAGAACTAGTTTTATCTAGGAGGAGGTGGCATGACAAAGCTATTTCCTTAGTTCTCTAGTCAGAGGTGAGCTTGAGTCAGCTCTTATTGGCTCAGGAAAGTTGATTATTAAATGTTCAGTGTGAGTATTCACACTTCAGAAATTGTCAAATGCTACACAGCAGGGCTTGATTTATTGTTCTGTTAGTTGTCTAAGAAAGTGGAGAAGTATTAAAAAGAGTAAACTTTAAAACATTTCAAGTACACCCCCCATCTAGTTGTTAGTCATTTGCTTCTATATCCAGTGAAGTACAATGCTTTAAAACTTTTATGTATATATCTACATATATCTATTTATCTCTCTATAGTTATAATATTCTTTTGCTTGAAGGGGAAGACCATTCCAGTAGAATTACCTTATCTCTAAAGAAAGGAGAATAAGAGCAGAGGTAGGAGAAAAAAGTTAAGAATTTTTAAAGGTATTTGTTATTAAAAGCAACCTAACGGAAGTTTCTCCAATTCCACCTCCCAGGATTTTAGTGAAAATGTCAAGAATGAAATGCACCTTAGCACTTCAGACCTTACTGAAAAGTATAAAGCCCTGCACAAATGCAAGGTATTATTATTCAGTCAACTTTATTTCTCTTGTGGCCTTGGGCTTGAATCCCTAGAGATTGGAGAGGGGGAGGGGTTTCTTCGTTGTTTTTACTGACCAAGGAACACAATAGAATTAACCCCAAATGAATTAAAACTTTTACCTATCACATCCAAGTTCTTTGTGCTTTAAAAAGAAATTGAAAAAGGCATTCCAAAATTATTGCTAAGATCATGCTAAAATAATGAAAACCTTCTAAGTTCCTGTTAGGAATACAGCTTTTTGAACTAATTAATGTCGGATAATTCTTTGCAAGGTCCTTGTGAAGTAGGCCAGCAATTGTGAAATTATAGAGTTGGAAGGCACTTCTAAAAGTCATTTAAGCAATTAAATTAAAAGTCAATCAACAATCTAATTTTGTGAGATTCCTAAAAGGTAGTTATCTAGCTTTTTTATAATCACCCTCAGTTTCTTTATTTGTAACATGAGCATGAGTAACAGTAGTAGGGTAGCTAAGTGTCAAAGTGATAGAATGCCAGAACTGAAGTCAGGAAAAATTCTTTTCCCAAATTTAAATCTACACTCAAATACTTACTGACTGTGTGACCCTGGACATTTAACTCTTTAATTTAACTCATTTAACTCTTTGCCTCAATTCCACATCTGTAAAATGAACTGGAGAAGGAAAGGATAAACACTCTAGTATTTTTTGCCAAGAAAATCCTAAATGGGGTCATGATGAATGGGACACAATTGAAAACGATAGAACAACAAAACATATAAGTATCTTAATATCTCAGAAGGTTTTCAGTATACTTTCGAACTCAGATGCACTATTGCACACATAATATTGGCTTCTTAAATGTTGAAGTACAATCACTCTTTTTTTGAAGTCGAGAAGTTGGACAGGACTGAAAAGAGTGAGCAGAGCATTAGATTCCATGAAAATAAAGGATGACTCTTTTCAAAAAGCAAGTGAATCTATGATCAAATACAAAATTGTTGGCAATCGGAGTCTTTGATATACCTTTCCATACTTCTTGTAACTTATTCTCTCTCCCTCTCTCTCATTTATTCTGTGATTCAATAACACTGACCTCTCTGCTGTTTCTCAAATGCTACACTCCATCTTCAATTACCAGACATTTTCACAGGCTGTTCCCCATGCCTAGAATACTCTCTCTCCTCATCTTGATCTCCTGGTTTGACTCAAATCATTCAAGTCCCAGTTAAAATCCCACCTTCTACAAGATGATCCTTTTTAATGCTACTAACTTTAATTTTATCTCCAAAATTATCTATATATATATATATATATATATATATATATATATATATATATATATATATAAATATATACTTTTTGTGTGTTGTCTATCCCATTAGATTATGACCTTGAGAATAGGAATTGTCTTTTGTCTTTCTTTGTAAACTCAGAGATTGAACAGTACCTGTAACATATAATTATATAAATATTATTGTTGTTGTGTTGTTCATTCTTTGAGGAGAACCAATGACATCATGATATTGGGGTCAAGGTTCACTGGTGTTCAACTTTAGCTGAACAGTCCAATAGGAGGTCAGAAGGCTTTACTACAGGCATAAATATTTCATTTGAACATTTGGGATGGAGACATCTCTCAATTTATGCATTTCAAGGTTCCTTTGTACTAGTGATTGTGCTTTGCTTATGGAGCACAGTGCCTGCTTTGATGAAGGTATGCCATTTTGGGTGGTTCTGTGCCAGTACCTCTATTGTGTCACATTGTTTTAGTTCTTCAGAGTGATCTTGAGAGTGTCCTTGGAGTGCTTCAGTATTATTATTATTATTATTATTATTATTATTATTGTTATATGCCTGAATTCCAGTACTCAATGGTCATAATTTGGTCACAAGACTAATCAAACAGTTCCGCCAATAGTTATTAATTAGATGCTGACTATAAAACTGTAGATACTGAAAGGGAAGCAACTTAGTACTGTGAGAAAAGCAAAAGATTTGGAGTACTATGACAGGAGTTTGGAACTATTTGACTTTTTGCTACCTATGTGGACTTGGTTGTTATTTAATCTCTCAGTTTCCTGCGGGGGGTCCAGCCTCCATGGGGTCCTTGGAACCGGACAGGAGGGATAGAGTTGGGGAAATGAGTTGAGTCAACAAGAGGGTAAAGGCAGGAGCAGGTTGGCTGACTGTCAGCTGCTTGGATTTATTTTTATAGTCCCAGAATTATGTATGTTTCAAGCAAGCAAGCTAAGATCATTTCCTTGGTTACAAAAGTGTGCAATTTTCATCATCAATCACATAGTTCATATGGTTACAAGTTTTAATCATGTGATTACAAGTTTAATTAATAATTATATAGTTAAGTGATTTCTTATCCCTACTCAGACTATGATGACCTCAACCTGTCTGTTACCTTATTTATTACTACATTGTATAATTGTTAATTCATTTAAAGTTATTAATTAAGCAATTCTTTTAATGGAAAGTTTTTTATATTTTCTGTGTAAGTAATGTTTTTTGATACACTTCCTTAACAATCTATAGTGAGGGTCTTTATGCTTGTCCACCCCTCCGTTAACTCTTACAATAACCAATTTTTCTTTTAGGCCTTGTTGGTAGAAACCACAGTTTCTGTGACTTTTTTATTCTTTCCCATGAAACTAAGTCTGCTGGAGTTCACATATCGGTCACCTGTACTAACAATTTTCTCACCATCTTTTTCATATATTCCTGTGTATGGTAAGAGGGGAAAAAAGTATTAATTTCCCTGGAATTCTATCTGACCCATCTTGTATCTCTTTTCCCTGTATATATTCTGACATCTCCTTGGAATTCCCAGTGTTGGGTTTTCCAGAGATTTCATAATGTTGAAGCCTTTTGTATGCCTCAGGGAGAGGCAATCCTGTTAAATTTGGACAGAGTTTACAATCTGTTTTATTCAAGAAATTTTCCTGAAATCCTTCCTTTATAGTCATTCCACTATTAGGGTGAGTAAATATTGCAATCAATAATAAACCTATAAATATTGGTATGCATGAAATCCCTATATATATTGAAGAAGGAAATGTTGTTCCATCAGGCAGTGTGACTGCCTTGAGTCTTCTTGCTGTGACTGTGTCAAACAGCTTAGAGACCCTGGCTCCCAACACTTTCCCTAGTTTTAAAATGAGAAGTTAGGATGAGTTCCCTATGAACATGTAAGCTATTGAAATCAAGGAGGCCTGAGTTCAAATTCTGTGTCAGATTGTTGTTAGCCTTGTTATCCTATACAAGTTATTTAACTGTTCCCCCATCTACAAAATGGAGATAAAGAAAATGAATGAGATAGAATTTAAAGTGCTTAATATGTCCCAGGTAGCAGTGGATAGTGTGCTGAACCTGGAGTTACAAAATCTGAATTCAAATCTGTGTGACCATGAGCAAGTCACTTAATCTTTTTTTGCCTTAATCCACTGGAGAAGGAAAAAGCACTCTTGGAATCTTTGCCATGAAAAACCCAATCAAGGTTATGAAGAATTGGATACCACTGAACAATGTCAACAACAAATATGTTGTCCTAAGCCCTCTGCTACAAATAGGAGCTACAAATCTCTGCCTTCAAGGATCTGATATTCTAATAGGGAGAGATAAGACCTGGAGCAAGGTTCAAGCTATAGAGCAAATGGTAAGGTCTGATAGTCTAATGGATGCAACAACAGTTTGCATGATGGAGCATGGTGGTCTAGATGGTGAGTGATACATTTTGGCTATAGTACAGAGAGAGGATAAGACTGACATACAAATATATGTTTAATGCTACATCTGTGGCTAAATCCATATCCATTCTTATGATAATAATATTTAAATCACCTTACAAGATTATTATGAGGAAAAGGTTTTGATAACTTTAAAATTCTATGCTAGTTGATCAAGAAACCTTTGCAATGTTTCTTTTCCACATTGTGGAGATTTAGGAGCATAGTGCCCCTAAGAACTGGAAAATCAATGTAAAATATTTTGGCCCTCCTTTTCACTGGATAAGAAGTCTGAATTTTTTCTTTTTCTGTTATGGAGTGTTTACAGTATCTTATTATATAGTCATAGGCTCTGTGATATTTGTGGCTACTGCAAAAACTCCTCCCCCCCAAATCCCCATTAAAATTTTTATATCAATCTGCAATATATAGAAATTGCAATGTTTAAAGCATTAACATTAGTACATTAACAGTATTAAGCACCTCCTATATCAGACATTGTACTAAAACTCTGGGTTTCCAAAGAAAAGCAAAAGACGGTCACTATTCTCAGTGAGCTCACTGTTAAATAGAGGAGAAAACTTGCAAACAACCATGTACAAGCAAACTTTATATAGGATAAATTGGAGATAATCAATATAAGGAAAGCACTGGAATGAGGAGGAATTCAGAAAGACTTTCTATAGAAATTGATATACATATATTGGTATAGAAACTGAAATATAATTGTTTATATGCTTATAGAAATTTATATGCCTTATTTTACTCTGAGGCATCTTGAGAGGTGAGGTCAAGTATTAGTCTTAAAATTAGGAGATCTAGACACTGTACCACCTAGCTATCTATAATTTATTTGTAAGTTTAAAAATTCATGACCACCACCATATCACTGCTACTACTACTACTTCTAGTAGTTAACATTTATATATATGCCAAGCACAGTGCTAAGGAACTTATAATTATCTCATTTGATCCTCTTGATCATTGTGAGAGATCAGCGCTATTATTATTCCCATTTTACAGATGAGGAAACTGAGGCAAACAGGTTAAGTGACTTGTCCAAGGTCAAAATACCACTTCATCTGCAGGTGAATTTGAATTCATGTCTTTTTGACATTAGACCAGTGCCCTGTATTGTCATGTAGTTGATCCATAATAGTATTACATTATAGAGAATTTACAAAAATAAATCAAAAAAGATGGGAAAAAAGAAACTAAATGACATTTCAAAAATTACACTATGTTATCAGTTAGATATAACAGTGGGCTCAGAGTCAGGAAGACTTGAGTTCAAAGTCTGCAATACCCACTAACTATAACCCTGGGTAAGCCACTTAACTTCTGTCTTTTCATTTTTCTCATCTGTAAATGGGAATAATAAGGTTGTTGTGAGTTTTCAACTGAGATTATATTTGTAAAGTACTTTCCAAACCTTAAAGTGACATTTAATGCTAACTAACGTTATCAATGGCACAAAAATCCATTTCCCTCTCACTCTGTGAGAGAGAAATAAATTTCATTATTAAAAAAATCTTGGCCTTGTAATGCAATGATTAAAAGGTTTGATTTTAAGTTAAGTTTACTCTGATACTTATTTTGAATGGTTATCATAGCTGAAAAAGATATTTCTAAAGATACAAAGCAGTTGAAGGAAATTTATCATTTGCTATATATATATATTCAATCATGATACTAAGCTTTCAGTCCCATACAACAATTACGAAGGAGTTTTTGATGACATTTCTTTATAAATTTCCATCTTCTTTAACATGGCGGGAGGAGAAAAGGGAGGATCATGGTCACTGGAGAGTCAGATCTCAAGACACAAAGTTAGCTATTCTGCTTGGGGAAAGGGAGACTGTTGCAGGGGTTGGGGTACTTTTAACCTCAAGCTCACTCTTGTTGATGGTTACCACCTCTTTAAACTTTACCTGTGGCTCTGGCTGGTTCCCACTCCTGCCTCTGGTCTCTAGGGGTTGCCGCTACTCTGCCTGCTCCTCTATAGCTCCCTGTATTTTGTCCTTGTTTTCATGTGGACAGGGAAGAGAACTGATGAAGACCTTGACCAGCCAAAAGGAACTCATGAAACTCTGGGCCTGGGCCTAGACAAGTAAAAGGTGCTTCATTCCCTTCTTTGAACTCTACAATCCATTTACTCTGGACTATTAGATGTTTTTCACATATGAAAGTTTGTATTTGGGTTTTGCCTTTGCACTCAAAGCCCCCTGGCCTAGAATGCTTTCTTTCCCACTTGTACCTCTTAGTCTCCCTGGCTTCCTTTAAGATTCGGTTCAAATCTCACTTTCTGTGGGTCTTGCCCTGTCCCCTTCCCTCTCCTGTCTTGCACTTCATCCCCACAAGATTACTTTTTTTTCCCAAGGCAAATGGGGTTAAGTGGCTTGCCCAAGGACACACAGCTAGGCAATTATTAAGTGCCTGAGGTCGAATTTGAACTCAGGTACTCCTGACTCCAGGCTGGTACTCTATCCACTGTGCCACCTAGCCCCCCCCCCCCCAGATTACTTTCAGTCTATTTTGTATGTATCTTCTATGTACATAGTTATTTATATGCTGTCACATCTCTTAAAATGCAAGTACCTTGAGGCCAGATGTCTTTAGCGATATTTAATCTTATTTACCTCTCTGTCTCTCTCTCTCTCTCTCTGTCTCTGTCTCTGTCTCTCTCTCTCTGTCTCTCTCTCCTCAGACATATATAGATATAGATAGATGTTCTGGGTACTTTGCCAGAATCTAAGGATATAATAAAAGGCAAGAACACACATGCGTGCATGCATGCATGAATGTTCACACATATACATACTGACAGTACACGTATATGCATACATACATGTAAGCAAGCAAATTATACATGCACACACAAATGCACAAACAATAATACATGGCTCTGTATGCATAATACACACACATATACATATATATGATGTGTATGCATAAAAGCAAATATGCATCACCCATGCATGTATGACACATATATCTGCAAATAAACAAATACAATATATATATATACATTTGCACAATGAATGTACATACATACATAAATGCATGTACACATATACACAATGTTTGCAATACCCACACATAGACATACACATACATGTATGCAGTGTTGGCAAGCATACATTTAGATGACCACATGTACACATATAGACACAGAATACATATGTATGCATTTATATGTGTGTGTTTGTCTTTCATTGTATCCCCAGATTATGGCATGATAAGTACTTGAGACATACTAATTGATTGATTTTATAGTATGAATCGGGGTAGTTACAAATTGGATTCACCTTACTGGGTTTGGATTAGATCAAATAACATGATCTGTTTCCATCTTCTTCGCTCCTCACCTGACTCCAATATTTTACCTGGATAATAACAGGTTTACTTCTCAATATCCTGAGAACCATATGAGTGAAACTCCTAGTGAGCACCATTTAATTTGTCTTGGTGGTTTGTGTTAAGAGCTTCTAGGCTGAGTTCTTTGCATAAAATGAGATTAATTCCTCTTTGTTCTGTTTTTAGCAGTAACTGATAAAACAAATTCTGTACCTCCATGGAGGTCTACCCATCACTAAAGTAATCAGGGATTCCTTATGAATACAAAGAAACTTGTAGAGATATCCATCACAGCAGAGAGAAACTAGGCAGTTAGGTTGTCCAGCAAATAGAACACTGGGCCTGGAGTCAGGATGAAGGGAGTTCAAATCTGGTCTGAGACATTTAACTAGCTGTATGATCTTGGGCAAGTTACACAATTTCAGTTTCATCGACTAAAATATGGATAATAATAGCACTAAAGTTCAAATCTTATCTCTGGCATTTACCAACTAAGTGTCAATGAGCAAACCATTTAATTTAGTACAGCAGTAATAGTACATGGGAAAGCATGCCCATCTGGAATTTGAAACCTGAGGTCTGACTTCTTATTATTGTGTAATCTTGAGGAAGTGGCTTATCTTCTCTTGACTCTAGTTTCTTTTTCTGTAAAATGAGAAGAATAGACCAGATAACCTCTGAGATCTATGGTAGCACTGAACTCTATGAATTATAGAATACATAGCAATAAATTCTGGAGTTGTTGCAGGTTAAGCTCTAAGTGATGTTTTACTAGAAAATATACTGTAATCCTGTCACCTTGTAAGACAATAACATAATTTACTGTGGTTCCTTGACTTAAGTTCAATGTAAGAAAATTTTAAAAGTATCTTAATGCCCATTGGGTGACTTAAAATACTATTCTACATCTGTTTGATCTCCCCTTGTTTATGTGAAAAATGAGAAAAGTTTAACTGTTGAGGCAGGAACAAAACCTAGGTCTCTTCATTCTAAATTTGGTATCCTCTCTGTGAAACCATATTGTGCATGTTTTTGGAATATATTCATTCCACAGAGGCTGGATGAAGTGGATTTTAGTGAAGTCAAATCAAACCATTTCATATTGCAGTATTATTTATGCAAAGAAAGATAACATGGGGCAGTAATTGCAGAGTTGGCCTCAAATCTCTAAATCTATTTCTAGACCTAGTCCCCAGTTCTAGACCTTTCTGTCATACAAATTGACTGAGTCATCTGAACAAGTCACTTAACCAACCCAGGCAATTTTTGAATATTCTAAGTTGCTGTCTTGTATAGATTGAAGAAACTACCACATCTTGTAGGTATCTATACCAATGAAATCATAGATACAATCTCTACGTTATGGGCAAGGATCTCCACTGAGTAAGTTAGAAAAACAAAACCTGGTTCAAATATGTGTATATAATACTTATACATGTATGTATATGTCCATATGCATATAAGCATATACATGTATATACAGTCAAACAAAGCAAATTCCCACATTAGCCATGTCCAAAAAAAAAAAAGCTTCAGTCTACATTCAGGGTCCATCATCTCTGGAAGTAGATAGCATTATTCAACATGAATTCTCTGGAAATGTGGTCGGTTCCATTGTGTGGATCGGAGTTCATACATCTTTCAAGGTTGTTTGCCTTTAACAGCATTGTATAAACTGTTCTCCTGATTCTTGTGCAAGGTTTTATGTGAGGCATTTAATATAGAAGTGACATTGAACTTGGGTTCTGATCTTTTAAGTTCTATGACTTTGTATACATCTGAACACCACTGAGTTTCCAATTTCTTATTATAGAAATTAAGATAATAAAATGTTATCTCTACCTGTAAAATGGTTTTTTAAAGAAAATAAACCTTCTTAACACACTGGGAATTCCTATTGGAAGAAATTTCTATAGAAACTTGTTTATGTAACATATTAACACTTTATCTATTTTGTATATTTACATAATCTACACTGGAATAGAGGGGTTAGCAAACTAAAATCCTGTCCCCAGAGAATGGTCAGAATGTCCTGCTTATTTTTAAGTTATGTGATTTATGTAACGTCATGATGATGATGAATTTCCCAGATTCAGAGCATTCCTAGGGATTTTGGTTGTTTCTGGTCCACTTAATACATGGTTAAGAGGGTCCTTTTGGTTGACTGTTGAACCTGAACTGAGAAGCAGACATAAGATACTTTGGGGACAACTCAGTCTTCCTTCCTGCCTGGATGGTTCCAGTGAAGAAATAATGTAACTGTAAGCTCCAGGCTAGTGAGAAATTTCAGTCAACCAGTTTACAAGCATAGTGTATTCTTGTCCCTGAGTACTAAGGATAAAAAGAACAACAACAACAAAAACCCAAGCATTGTTCTCAAGGAGTCTATCCAAGGAGTTGGAAGATTATTTGAGAAGAAAGACACCAGTATTGTGTGTGTTTGTGTGTGTTTGTGTGTGTGTGTGTGTGTGTGTGTGTGTGTGTGTGTGTATTGGGGGGGGGCGGAAAAAGGTATTGGGTAAGGCCTCCTGCAGAAAATGGGATATGAGCCACATCTATGAGGAAACCAAGAAAACCAAAGGTAGAGGTACGGATAAAAAAAACATTCCTTGTGTTATAGGGTAGTGGTGGTAGGACTGGCACATCTCTAGGGTTCATCCACATATTCAGCTGATGTAAATTCCCAATATAGACAGGGCTGAAGAATCTGAGTTGTGGTGATGTGTAATATAAGTGTCTTGGAGAGACTGTGGAATATGTATAAACATTCTGTAACTAGTTATGGACCATTAGCCACATGGTAGAAAGTAGACTTTTTGGTTTTCTGTAGTTGTACAACTGGAATCAGAGAAACCTTCAAAGGGCCTTAATTGGACTTGATTTTCTCTTAGAGGGTCGATGCTCTCTCCTTGATGGTTTCTGGTGGGAGAAAATGCTGTCAAGAGAGAGAACTTGGACTTTTGCCTTTGCTACCATTTGCATTTCTGAGAAAATGCCTCTGTCAGTCAGCTCCTAAATATATTCTTTCATTTTAGGTAAAGGAATTTAATCTTCAAATTCTTATTCTGTGAATTTTGAAGTATCAGTAGATAGTATCAATAGATTCCTATGGTCTGGGAGTATAGGAGTTTATGAGTCAGTCCATTCAGGGTTCAACAACCAAGGGAACATCAAAGCCTTACAGATCAAAGAGTGAGCTTCTGCTGAGACTTTTGGGGAAAAGATTATTGTTATTAGCTGAGAAAAGGACTTATTCAATTGTGGCAGTAAGATTGAATTTTTATATGAATTTGTTTTTATTATATTTTCATATTATTATTATTTTACATTTTATATTATTACATTTTCAAAGTAAATATCCCTTTGTAAAAACTAATTTATGTTAAGCAGTTAATTAGAACTGGACCATTAGTCATTGGTGTGGAAGGAGCAAAACTAGTGGAGACTTGAGACCATAGTTTAAGAGGAGAGTCATCTAACCCCTTTTAGGAATACTCCTAGAAGGGGACATATATCAATCTGGCCCTGGAGAGTGGAAGAATGCATAGTTGTTATAGGTATTGGGAACATCCAAAGACTTGGAGATAGAGATAGGGCATTCTGGTTTAAGGAATAGAAATTAGACCAATGTGGATGGATTGAAGAGTTATTAGTAAGATTCAGTTAATGAATTGCTTCAGTTGCTAAACAGAAAATATTGGCAGCAGAGGATACATGATACTTGAGACAAGGAGAGCAATTAAAAGATTTTTGCATTAGTCCTGGCAAAGAGATGATGAGTCACTTGAACTCAGGTGATGGTTGGGTCAGTGGAGAGAAGGGGATGTCTAGGAGAGATGTGAAGTTAGAAATGCCAAGATTTGGTTATAGATTGAATATGTGGGGTGAGAGTCAAATGTAATATTGAAGTTGTGAGTCAGCCTGACCGGGAGGATAGTATACCCTTAACAGTAATTAAAAAAAAGGCTCAAAGGAAGGAAAGCTTCACAAAAATATACAAACTTTGATTTTAGACATATTTAATTTGAGATGCCTGCAGAAATCTAGTTTTAGATATTTGATTCTAAATAGAATTTTTCCCAATTATGTTTAAAGATAAATTTAAGCATTCATCAAAAAAAATTGGGGGGTTCCAAAATTTTTCCCTCCATGCTTCACCTTTTTCCTTCCCTAGGATGGTAAACAATTTGATACAGCTTCATGCAAAACATATTTTTAAATTAGCCATATTGTGAAAGACCAAGAAAAAAATAAAGTATGCTTTGATTTGCATTCAGATTCCATCAGTTTTTTGTCTGGATATGAATAGCATTTTTCATCATGAGTCTTTGGGAATTGTACTGGAACACTGGATTGCTAAGAATAGTTAAAATAATTCATAGCTGATCATTATGCAATGTTGCTGTTACTATCTACAATGTTCTCCTGGTTCTGCTCACTTCACTTTTCATCAGTTCATGTCTTTCCAGGTTTTCTGATAGTCTCAAATATTTCAAAGGAAAGTTGGTGATATAGCAAAGAAGAAGATAGGATTACATAAAAAGACTAGGAATCCTGCTCATGAAAATGACAATTGACTCCATGGGAGCTTATGAGATTGCCAAATGAAAAAAACACCTAACAAAGAGCCTTAAGGTATACCTAAGTTTAGTGGGTGTGATATGGTTGAAGACCCAGCAAAGGAGAATGAGAAGTAGCCAGACAGGTAGGAGGGAAATCAGGAGAGAGTAATGTCAGGAAAAAACAAAGAGGAAAATATCCAGGAGGAGGTGATCATCAGAGTCAAATGTTGCAGAAAGGTCAAGAAGTTCTGAGGACCGAGAAAGGACATTTGATTAAACAATTAAGAAATGATAGATGGGAGAGTAATTTCAGGTGAATGATGTATATGGAAGGTTGTACTTTAATCATTTTCATGTTCTAAAACTCTGAAATTCCTGTATCTGGTCACAACTTCCTTTTCTTCAATCTGCCTTTTTGCCTTATTCCTCCTTTGGCTCTCCTCACTCTGACCACCATGACCTCTCTCCACAGGTTATTGCCTTTGCTCTGGCTTCATTTTGTTCAGTTATATATTATTACCCTCTACCTTTGAACATCATTGCCACATATGCATGATGAATACTATGCCTGGATTATTTTCACTGTCTACCTCTTTTTGCTCTTATTAATGGTAAGCTGGTTTAAATACAGTCATGCAAACCTTCTGATTAGGTCCACTCCAAATTGTTGTTTAGTTGTTCCACTCAGTCAGTGACCCATTTAGGGTTTTCTTGGTAGAGATACTGCAGTAGTTTGTATTCCTTGTAGATGAGGAAACTGAGGGAAGCAGTGTTAAGTGATGTACCCAAAGTCAAACAGCTAGCAAGTGAGTGAGATTGTATTGAAGTCACATCTTCCTGACTTCAAGTCCAGTTCTCCATCCACTGGATCACCTTATTCTCAACTGTACCCTGATTGTAACAAAGCCAATTATTTTATTCTTTCCAACCTGACTTTCCAAATTTCCAAATAGAATCCCCAATTTTAAAGCATTTCAATTTTGGTACCATAGTAACTGACTCATGATGAAATGTGTCCACTGTCAGGGAGAAGGAAATAAGCAATTATTAATACTATGTGCTATCTTACAAATTTTCTCTCATTTGATCCTCACAACAACCCTGGAAGGTAGATATTATTATTATTATTGTTACCCAATTTTTATAGTTGAGGAAACTGAGGTAGACTTAAATGAAGTTAAGTAACTTTTTCAAAGTCACACAGCTAATAAGTACCTGAGGCTGAATCTGAATTTGAACTCAGGTCTTCCTGATTCCAGATCTAGGGCTCTTTCCACTGTGTCACATACTATCTCCCACACTGATTCTCTATCATACTGCTCACCATAGCTTTTCCAAAATTTTCACTATCTCTTCAGGATTGCACAAGCACCTTTCTCCTTTTCTTCTCAGCCTAGGATTTTGTATAATGATTTGCTAAGAAAATAGTGATTCCCTATTACCTTTAGGTTGTCTTCTCTATGGTGTTTTAAAGCCCTTCCCATTCTGGTTTCAGTTGACCTTTATTAATAATGTTTTATTGCATATTTCTGTTTTTCATATGCTTTGCATTCCAACCACACTCATTTACTTTATGCTCTCTGTACATGACATTCCATCTTTCAGCTCCAGGATTCTTATTGATATAAGATGCAAATTTTTATCTCTTCAGTTTCTAATTCCTTTCCTTCCACCCCCAACACACACAAACATAACCTTTGGAAATTTCTTTGTGCATATATATTCTGAAATTTGTTATATATACACATATTGTTTTCCTTCCAGCATAACATAAACTTTTTGAGAGCAGTTATTTTCTTTCAATCTTTTTATTCTCAGTATATAGCCAATGACTGGCATATTACTAGATGCTGAATAAATGCTATCTAAATGAATGAACGTCTGTCATTAGAAAAGTCATTTAATTTTTCTGGATCTCAATTTTTTCATTTGTAAAATGAGAAGCCTGGACTAGATGACCTCTAAATTCTATCATCCTTATTTTGCTTCCAAATGATTCCTTGTGTGATATGGAATCAGTCATTGAGACTCTATGATACAGTTCCTTCAGTTACCAAATTGGATTTAGTAGTACCTTCACAATTCTTTTCCTGTGTGAACTAAAGATGGGATATGTAGAGAGCATTTTTTAAAGTTCTTTCTGTGCCACAGATGAAGGATGTTCCTGTAGTGGACATGTAACCTTTCCTGTTGTGGTGGTTTGTAAGAGCACTAATGATATCATGAGAATGATATATTGACTTTCACATGGATTGAAGTTGAGGCAGAGTTGTGCAAAGTCCAAAGTTGTCAGCCTCAATTTATCCTCGAGCATCATCAATAGCTAGTGGCAAGACAAAAGTCTTTCCTTCATTATTCAAGGAGGATGCCTGAGACTAATTTTGTACAGAAGAATAAACTATTCAATTTATTCAGAGAAGAGACTTGAGACTCCAAGTTATACCATGAGACCCCGACAAGAAATTTTGTGTACCAAAGAGCCAGCACCAGATGGAGATACTAAAATGACAACAAAAGACAAAATGAGACAAATATCCACCATGGAGACCTAGAGGTTGTGGAAGACCAGATGGTGAGAGATAGGTCTGTTGGCAGCTACATCTGTCTTCCCTTCCCTTTTCCCCCTCTGCCTTCCCCCAAAAGGATGGAACTTCAGTGAGAAAATAATATACCTAAAAGTTGGAGTGGAGACAGAGCCCAGCAAGGAGAGAGATGAGGAATAAGACCATGAAAGAGAGAAAGGAAAACATAAGGACTTTGTTTTGTTGATACCAGAGATCATAGTAACATGGTACCACATGCATCAAATATTATATTCAGGATTCTGGATACTGGATTCAGTTGCAACCAGCTCAGAGTCAATGTTGAATTTTCAGGGTGAGCATTTACACCTCAGAAAATGGCAAACTCTGCAAATCAGTGTTTGATTTATGGTTTTGTTGATTGTATAGACTTGAAGTGATGGAGAAAATGTGAATAATGCAGGTTAAACTTAAAAGGGTATTCAATATACTTTTTTCCCCCACCAGAGAGCTTGTTGTTAAGCATTTATTAGCTTACCCCATGCTCAGACATGATGTATCCCTTCTTTTCAATCCTGAGAAAAATATAGTCAATAATATCCTCAGGTTCTTTTCCCATGGAAAATATTTTTTAGGATTTTTTTTAATAAATAAAAAACATTCTTCTATTAGAAATATTATTAGTCTGAGTGCTTGCAGGGGGGAACTAATAGTAAAACAACCAAGATACTTATGGGGGAATAAGTGAGAGATATTTTTTTGAAGTTCACTAGTACAACATGAGTTATAATTTTTATAATGGTTCTTTTCAGATTAAATTATTTCTTCTCCCCACTCTTTTTTTTTTAATGGTTCTAATCTCATTTAAGGCTCCAACTCCTAGACAGTGCCCATTAAAGTAAAACATTTTACAAATTAACATATGACAATCAAACTAACGGTGACATGACTTCTGAAGGTTCTATTTCATGAACACTCCTGACAGCCCAGAGAGAAATCTGAAAATATAAACAGGGTCATATAAACTAGTGGACACCTTCTCTTTCCCCTTGTAACAGACATTATCTGGAATCCAAGGTGATTTGGATAATTGTCTCTTTAGAGTGGGTGAAAAAAGGAGGGCACTTATTGGGCAGCTTCTTGACAGAACTGACTTAAAAGGCTGGAAGTCAAGAAATATGGATGAAATGTCACACCTTGTGCCATTTGTATAAGATCTGAAGTCAGCTCTGAAGAGTGAAAAATGCGATGCCTGGGAGCTATAAAGCTGCTGATAAATATTTCTCATCAAAATATCTTCTC
Source organism: Macrotis lagotis (assembly GCF_037893015.1). Classification (NCBI taxonomy): domain Eukaryota; kingdom Metazoa; phylum Chordata; class Mammalia; order Peramelemorphia; family Peramelidae; genus Macrotis; species Macrotis lagotis. The sequence continues at coordinate 176,374,096 of NC_133666.1, forward strand.
CTTTTCTTCCTGCTTCTTGTAGACAAGAGAGTTAGACTATGCTTAGGGCTTAAGGCAAGAGATGGAAGGTTGCTAGGATGTCCCATTTATTTAACCGACCAATAAAAAGAGTTTAGCATTAAACTGCTGAGCAGACTACTGTTTGTTGTCAATCCAATGCAGTTGAAAGTAATGACCTCTGACAAGGTTTCCAGGAGGTTGGGGGAAGGGGTGAAATCAGCTGTCCTGATGGGGAGGTCCCCTTCTTTATCTCTGGTAAACAAGATAAGGTTGGAGACAGCCTGGGACCTAGGCTCAGGAATCTCCCAGGAATCTCCACTCTGTTCCCCTTCAGAGCTTTAGAATTTAGGCCCCTGACTGTGCTTTGGGATGCTACATTCAGTGTCTGAATTTCTGTTACAGAGCAGTATGCAAATATGACAGCCTCTTTGGGCATTGGGAAATATCATCCAGCTGGTTGTTTCTGCCAGGTAGGACCTTCCTCCCTAGCAAAACCAAAATTATTTAAGAGACTTTAAAAATTATTTTAAACAAAAGAACAAATGTCAATCATTAGGGGGTCTCCTGTATTCCACTAGATGTGAAGAAAATCAGAGAAATTGCTGTTAAGCAAATTATGATTTGAATATATCAAAGGACAAGCAATAAGAATTAAAGTTTACTTGAATCTTAGAATTGTAGAGCCAGGGCAGAGGGTGGGATTCCAGATCCCTTGGAACCTTCCCATATCTCTTGCTGATTCATTGTGCAACTTGGAGAAAGCCACTTTTGTTGCCTTTGTTTTGGTCTTTAAAATTGGACACTATAAAATCCTTCACACCTTGACTTTAGAAAGAATGTTGATGGTGAGAGAAACTGTGTTTAGGGGCCTGGAAACGACTGATTGTAATACAAGAACCTGAAAGGAAAAAGGAAGAAAAAGAAAGGAGAAACCCTATTTATTCTTTTAGTAAAATGGGACATTTGCTGCCAGGATAAAATTAATGTCTGTCACAGTTAAAATAAAATGGTTTTTCCTTCTCTGACACTAATGCTGAGTCACTGGATTTTCCTGACAGAGACATTTTCACATTTTCTGTCCCATTGATCTCATAAAAAACATAAAAATCCCCCAGATTTATCTATATATAAGCAAAGGATAACTGGATTACTCTAGTAAATCAGAATTGTAGTATTTGTTACAAAATATATGTTCACATATACATATATATATATATATAATATACACATGTCTATCTACCTATCTATATCTATATATCACAAAATAACATTACAGACTGAAGAATCATAGACTCATGAAGAATTATAGTATAATCAAAAAAGAATCGAGGCCCTAGATTCAAATCTTACTTTGATTCTTTTATTATTCGGATAACTACTTCTTCGGAAGTAGCTTAGAATTCTGTAGTTAGAATTCTGCTTGAAATTATTTAATTGTAAAAAAAAAATAAAAAAAGGGGAAAATATTTTCAAACCATGTAACTTTATTTTCAGTTTAGATTTAATCTCTCTATTTTTTTGATGGAAGATATGCATCTGGATTTAGGTTACTCAGATTCCTTGGTCTTCTTTCTTTGAAGTTCAAATAAGGGATTCCAGCTGCCCTTTCAAGTCCTTTCTAGTTCTATATCTATGATCCTATGATTTCAAACAAACAGCAAGTCCTTAGGTGCTTTCTTAGTACCTGGTTAGACATTGGGGTTACTCATGAGAAAGGACAATAGCTGCTTTTAATCTTATTATTTTAAGCACATTATAGGCAGTGTAGGTGGAGCGGTGGATGGACCACTGGACTTGGAATCAGGAAGATTCATCTTCATAAATTCAAATCCAGTCTTAGACACCTACTATCTGTGTGACCCTGGGCAAGTCACTTAACCTTGTTTGCCTCAGTTTTCTCATCTTTAAAATGAGCTGGAGAAGGAGATGGCAAACTATTCCAGAAACTCTGCCAAGAAAACCCCAAATGGGGTCCAGAAAAGTTGGACATGTTAGAAATTGACTCAACAACAACAAAAATGCTCCATAAATAGATACTTGTTGATTGAGCTTCAGAAGAGGAAGTCAAATACATGAATCTACATAATAAACAAACTTCTATCTTAAAGTTTTCTAGAATAGAAGTTGAACTATAACAGAAAGTGATATTTAGATTTAGGTGTTGAATACAAAAAAAAAAGACAGATTGCTTATACATCAGCATCACACTAGACCTCTAAGTCTTAGAGGTGTGTGTATAAATATATGTACACATATGTATTTCACCTATATACACATATGTTAATATAGTTTTAGATCCACAGATATAGATTTGCATACACATAAACCCACAATATATTTACCAGTGTTTTATTAAGAATTCAAACAGAAGTGGGAATGCAACCTTTGAGTATTTCCCTTAAAGTTCTTTCAAAAAATTTTCTTTCCTTGCCATCTAAATGTTGATTGAAGATATTTTTTAACTTCAAAGAAGAGGATATAATACCAATATCTTGTATAGTCTTATAAGCATATAATTTTGTTTCTCTAAATTTGTTATTTTGGGGGGGATTATTTCTCTGATGAAATATGCTAAAATTTATTCAGAGTCTAACAATTTGATAGGTAATCTTCACTATACCTTTGCTCTCCTAGGGAACTCAATGATGTGAAGTAAGAAAGGGAACCATCAAATGTTTACTTATTTGAAGCAATTATGTTTGTATAGAGGATTAAAGAGAAAAGATGAGGAATTTCTAATTAGCAATAAAACCTGACCAGAGGCAAATGTCTATAGAGTAAACACTCCTCAACTCAGGTCAAGTTTAATACTTGCAAATGTACTGTTCCTTGCCTGGTTGAGTTAATTTCCCTTCTGTTCACATACGGAAGCAAAGGCTAATTTTATAAGGAATTATGAATAGTTATGTATATGATTCTAAATGAAATAGATGAACCTGAAAGAAAAAGAGGAGAAAGAACAGACCCTATACACTCTTTTAGTAAAGTGGGGAACTTTCTGCCAGGATAAAGTTAGATTATCTCAGTTATAGTATATACACATCTCAAAAGAAGAAGAGTAATGAACTGATCAATTGGAAGCTAAGTGACTAGTGGATAAAGCACCATGATTGGAATTAAGAAGACTCATCTTGGGGTGACTAGGTGGTACAGCGGATAGAGCACCAGTCCTGGAGTCAGGAGTACCTGAGTTCAAATCCAGTCTCAGACACTTAATAATTACCTAACTGTGTGACCTTGAGCAAGCCACTTAACCCCATTTGCTTTGCATAAACCTAAAAAAAACCCCTCATCTTCATGAGTTCAAATCCAACCTCAGATACTTACTGTGTGGCTCTGGGAAAGTCACTTAAACCTGTTTGCCTTAGTTTTCTTATCTGTAAAATGATCTGGAGAAGGAAATAGTAAAACCACTTCAGTATATTTTCCAAGGAAATCCCCAAAATGAGATCACAAAGAGTAGGTCATGACTCAGCAACAACAAATAGCAGTAGTTCTTTCAAAAATATTAAATGAACCTATTTGTCTAACTTATTTAGATGCTTACATTTATCTCTTGCTTTATTATATGTTAGTTATATTTATATTTATTTGTTTATATTTATATGTTAGTCTTACCTCAAATTGAATTGTAAACAGTTTGAAGGAACTCATTTTCTGATTAACATATAGTCAATCAACTAGAATTTATAAAACATCCAGGCACTGGACTTTGGAAATTCAGAGATAGGTAGCAATTAATAGAGCAACTGCAATAGTGCAGACTGAAAAATAAATAAATGTGGTTCCTGAGCTCCTGCTTGGTGAGTAGTGCCATCCACTCTGGAAATGATCAACCAACTTCTGTTCCAGATTCTTCAATATGATTGGTTAGTCCCTTAGCATGGAGCATCTTTCTTCCTATCCTGTTACCTCTGCACTCTAGGGGTTTTTTGTAGGCTGCAGGAATTGAAATCTATGGGAGGAACTGAGATTATTAGAGGTGAATGGTATAATGATGAGGTTTAAAATTCTGAAACTTCTGGGATATTATGCTTCTTTTTGACAATGAAGGAGGATGACTCAAAAACCTACTCTGTCCCAGTTGAATTGATCTCACCTTCCTGTTTGGTTAGGAGGGGAAGAGACAAGATGGGATATTGAAATCTGTCCCTCCTGGTTATTAGCCAAAGCAGCATTGCTTTCTTACATTGCTGACTTCTTGACTTTTCCCCTGTGAATCATTAATTATGTCTATGTGTCTAATAAATGCAAGATCTGGTGGCTGCCTGTTTATGTAATTGATGGACTGAGATTTAAGAAGCTATCTCTAAGCCTCTTTCAGTGGGAGTTGAAGCTTTGGGGAAAGAGTGGACATAGATTTTGCATTAACAAAGAGATTATTATAATCATATCTCATAGACAAAAATGATATATGTGATGATAATAAGAGAGATATACATAAATAGGAGAAACCATAAACAAATCCTATAATGATATACTTCTAAACTAATGTAGATGAACTCTCCTGTCTTTTTTTATAAATTTTATTTATTTAAGGCAATGGGATTAAATGACTTGCCCATGGCCACACAGCTAGGCAATTATTAAGTGTCTGAGGCCACATTTGAATTCAGGTCCTCCTGACTCCAGGGCCGGTGCTCTATCCACTGTATCCACTGCACCACCTAGCTGCCCCTTGTAGATGAACTCTTAAGGTTTATTGATCCTGGAAAGGATAAGGAGGTGACTTGTATCGTCTTGGGAATATTTACTTCTGTGGGACTTAAATGAAAAGGGCAAACTCATAAACTCCCATGGTAAGACTAACTTCTGGGGAAGTCAATGAAATATCTTATTACATTGATGATGTCCTTATTTATTACAAATTAATAAATAAATTCATATTTTAATAGATAACTGTTTTAACTAGTATCCATTTAGCTTTTTTTTGGCAAGGCAATGGGGTTAAGTGACTTGCCCAAGGTCACACAGTTAGGTAATTATTAAGTGTCTGAGACTGGATTTGAACTCAGGTCCTCCTGACTACAGGACTGGTGCTCTATCTACTTGTATCACCTAGTTGTCCCCTTATACTATTCTTGATGAGGCATCTGGGTGTGATAGAAATTGTAAAAAATTAGTAAATGTGGGTTCTATCTCTCACTCAGATACTTAACCCCTTAAGAACCTCACCTGAGGATCCGTATATAGCTAGTTTGCACAAATATATTTTAGAAGTAGGACTCTCCTTCCTCTGTGTCTTTTTGGTAAGAATTAAAGTTCACCTAGGGTCGAACACAATCCTGCTTTATTTATGACATAGGAAAACTTTTCTAGATATAGCTTTTAGACAAATTTAGAAAAATTTTAGTACATTACAAAAATAAGTATATTTATAGAAAAAGACTAGAAGACAACTAGGTGACTTATTGAGGGGAGTGATAGTCTCAGGAAGACCACTATTCAAATCTGATCTCAAACACTTACTAGATGAGACACTAGAAGCAGCTGAATGGTACAGTGAATAGAGTGCTAGACTGGAATCTGGGAAAAAGTGAATTTGAATTCAGGTACAATATTGGGAAGAATCAGCTAGAGAACTTCTAAGGTCTCTCCTAACTCTAAATCTGAGATCTTGCGATGCCTGAGTTTTCTAATTTATAAAGTAGAGAGCTGGAGAGAATTATCTCTAAATTCCCATCAGTTCTAAAAATCTTTGGGCAAGTCACAACTTGGGGCAGCTAGGCGGTTTAGTGGATAAAAGACTGGCCCTAGAGTCAGGAGGACCTTAGTTCAAATCCGGCCTCAGACACTTAATAATTGTCTAGCTGTGTGACCTTGGTCAAGTCACATAACCCCATTGACTTGCAACTCCTCCCCCCCAAAGACCTGGGGCAAATCACTTGACCTCTAACTTCCTCAGTTTCCTCAGTTGTAAAATAGGAATAATAATAGCGCCCATTTCTCAGTGTTGTGAAAATCAGATGAGATAATACTTGTAAAGTGTTTAGCACAAAGCCCAGCATGTAGCAGTTGCTTAATAAGTTCTTGTCCTCCTATTCTACTTTTCAAGAAACCCATGAGGTAGGTATTATTAATATTCTTATTTAATATTATCTGGGGCAGGTAGGTAACACAATGGATAGAGTTCTAAGCCTGGAGTCAAGAAGACTTATTTTCCTGAGTTCAAATATGGTCATGATCTCAGACACAATAGTTGTATTACCCTAGGCAAGTCACTTAACCTTGATTGCCTCAGTTGGAGATGGAAATGGCAAACTACTCCAGTATCTCTTCCAAGAAAATCCCCAAATGAGGTCATAAAGATTTGAACATGACTGAACAATAACATTTAATATTATCACCATTTCACCACTGAAGAATCTGAAACTCAGAGATGTTAAATGTCTGTCCCATGGTCACATAGCAGTATTTGAAAAATAAAGGCAGAATTTAGTACAAAGTTCAAAGTCTTAGTGTTCTTTCAGCTACATAATGCTTTTTCTCTTATCTTATGGGGAAACTTTTTTAGATTAAGCCTTCATTTAATTTAAAAATTTTCAGTGGATCAGAGAAAGAAGTATATTTAGAAAAAAGACTAAAGGACAGGAATAGTGCATATAATCAGGTCTATATTAAAGTAAATTCAAGTATCATCTGCCAGTTGTTCCTGACTATATGAGAACTTGTCAAATTTTGGTGGGGAAAAACATTTCAAGTTTTATGATGAAATAACAGATTGGAATGAAAAATGAAATCCAAACAACAGATGTGACAGCTATCAAGGGAAAAGGACAGAGAGATGTTTCAGCAATAGAGGTTACCTGAAGGTATAAAATGAGAACAAATTTATATATACCATCTAAGCAAGACCCTACGATTAAAACATTTATATAATACTATAATTTCTCTTACACATGTTAAAATGCGAATGACAGGTATGGGGAAGGACAGTAAAAAAGATACATTGGACAATATTGCTTAGAATAAAAAATAAGAGGGTTGAAAGTCTATAGAGAAACCCTAGGCCTTTATATCATGAATGCTTTGTTCAAGAAGAGAGTTGTGACATGTCAGACATGGTAAAGTCCTAAAAATATTACCAAAAAAAAAAATTTGCTTTATCTTGACAAAAAGCAAATAACTGGTAACAGGCATATGAATCATTTTTGACACTGCTTTCTGTGTATAAAGGCAGATCACTGAATTGTTAGGGCTAAGCTTAAAATCAACATTAACTCCTGAGGAAGAATAAAATGAGAAAATCTATTATTTAATCAAAATAATTCTAACCTGATCTATTTAAACAAGCTATCAAGACAGAAGATGAGAATGGATAAAAGTAACAATGTCACAAAGTCCATGATTATTTTCTACATGAGTCTGTCCAAAGTAATGGAATTACCACAATGAGGCCTAGATACTTTCTTCATCCACCAAATATTTGATCTTGCTAGGTGGGGAGATTAGATTATACTCCTTTAGAAGAGGTGTCAGTAAATTTTGATGGATTCACTAGAAAAGAATGTTTTTAAAAATATTAAATAATATTTATATTTTAAAAAGTTAAAATTTTTTTTATCTAAAATGTTGATGGATCTTTACTATTTCTCATCCTAATTTTCTCCTTTTAATTTCATCATAAAAGTTCTCAATATGATCTAGTTTAATATGGTTTCAAGTAAATCTTTTTGTAAGATTCATTTTCCCCCCCAATATATACACTACACACAAAACTTCTCAAAGTTTTATCAAATAACCTTTTTTACTCCATTGTCTAGAAGAAGTGAATATTCTATTTTATTTTATTTTTATTTTTTATTTTTTTAGATTTTTCAAGGCAATGAATGGGGTTAAGTGGCTTGCCCAAGGCCACACAGCTAGGTAATTATTAAGTGTCTGAGGTCGGATTTGAACCCAGGTACTCCTGACTCCAAGGCCGGTGCTCTATTCACTGCGCCACCTAGCTGCCCCAGAAGTGAATATTCTAACCCTAAATAAACTGATATTCTAATCTAGAAATTGAGAAACAGGCAGCAGGGAGTAGTTTATTGACCCTGACTATTTATAAACCTGTAGATTAGAATATCAACTCATTTGGGGTTAGAATATTCAGT